>NC_030821.1:22827209-23127209 GCF_001704415.2 Capra hircus | reverse complement strand
TTAGAGTTACTAAAGGTTTTAAAACATAATGAGATTTCTTAAATCTCATATAACTCTGTGCACTAAGGACGAGGCATGTCTCCTGACTTGTGACCATGCTCTCAACAGGTCAATGAGGAGAGAGCCCCCAAGCCCACCCATCATCAGCTGTCACCTAAACTTGCCCCTGGACTGGCCTGACATACATCCTTACTGTAAGAATTTAGTAAAGAACTATCTTAAATGGCATCCTGCCTGTGTGGAGGCAGTGTGGTTAATCTTTGACAAAAGAGCATTCACATGTCAACAAAACAAATGCCTAATGGAGGGCCCTACTGCAAAAGAATAAAGTAGGCCATTCAAGTTGCCAATAAAAAAGAAATTTAGAAAAGATTGAAAGTTTGATTCCAGCGTCATCACTTGCACAGAGATTGAAGTCCGACCCAACATCCAGAGCTTCTCCAGGAGCCCTAACCTGAAGTTACACCAGGCTTCAAAGTGGCAACCTGAACAGTCCTGTGGAATGACTCCCTTTCTGTCTGGGAGAAGGAAGAAAAGAAATCAAAGCACTCTTTTATTTCAACATGAAATTTTCTTATAAAATGTGCTTTCAAAATTATTGTGGGAAAGATTACTGAAAAAAGAAAAATGCTTTGTATCTTCCACTTGCTCTATCCCCCTACATTTACCATAGGAATCCTTTCCTTTCCACACAAAGAGCAATCTTGGGTAATCACAGATTTTGCCACACCAAAATCTGAGTTAGATATTTTAAGAGAATTTGTGTCTCTGTCCGATGCATGCAGGGAGATTCATCCTTAGCTCAATTACCTAGTGGTGCATTTTAATGCAATTCTTCTCTTGCTTTTATAGGTGAGAAAGTAAGTGTATTTTTCAAATTCAACCAGTATTTCGGTTTCCTGCAAATGCATACATTATCACCAGATATAACAGTCTAGTAGTCAGTAAAACAAACAAGTAAAAAAGATCAACAGTAAGAGGTAAAAAAAAAAGTATATAAATTTTCCTCAGTGTTTTCATACACCACCCTAGTAACTTTTTAAAATATTAATTCCGCTGGTTCTCAACTGGGGGCAATCTTGCCCCCTCCCGCTCCTCCCCTGCCCAGAGGACATTTGGCAATGTCTAGAGACATTTCTGATTATCACAACTGGGGGCATGCTACTGGTATCTAGTAGATAGAGGCCAGGGTGCTGCTCAACATCTTACAATGCGCAAGACAGCCCCCACTCCAAGGACCATCTGGCCCAAGAGGCCAGTGGTGCCAAGGTTGGAAAACTGTTTCTGGTTGTGGCAAAATTCATGATTATCCAAGAATACTCCCTTTGTATGGAAAGGAAAGGATTCCTTTTAAAATCCATATTACTAATCTATACTTTCTGGCATATAATTTTAACACTGTGGAATAGTTGCATTGTCATTTCTGCTATATAGCAATGTTCCATATGGAAACCTAAAAACAGACTTGTCAGCAATTTCTTTTTGCATAATGTTGTACCTGGAGCACTTTGCCAAGGAAAGGTGGAATCAGCACAGTCCCTGCATGTCATTTTCCCCTTAGTTTTATCATAGGAAAAAAGTCTTGGGCATGCATTCTCAAGTGAAAGGCATTTTGACCATTCTTATGTCAAATTTAATACATTAAAGGGCCATAGCTCTAAGTTTAAAGGGCAGCTCTTTGCTTATAGCTAAAGCTCTTTCATTTTAGTGCCCTGTGGTATCATCTCCACTTTTGTCCCAAATATGCGCCATTCATCTCTAGGACTGTTAAATTTTTACCTCTGTACACAATCCTCAAAATAATTTCATCTGTTCTAGTTAAGCCACTAATTAGACTGTAAACTCCCTAAGGGCAGGGATATTTTGCTTATTTCCTAAGTCAGCTCAAATGGAAAATAAAAATTTGTGTCTTGAAAGCCAAATGGTTTATTTATTAAAGTCAGAAAATTTCAGATATGTTTTGATATTGGATCAGTTACAATAAAGATATCCAGCAACTTCCAGAGAGGCCTCTAATAATTTTACACAACAACTTGTTGCATAAATTTCTCTGAAAAAATGGGAAATGACATAAGATAGAAGGTGGGGGAGAATTATTTCAGTTCTAATTTCTTTTGACAATATTAGAAGTACCATAGGTTAATCAAAACAAAATTTAAACATTGCATGGAAAAATCTACCATACACTCTGAAGTGAACTGGGCTGATGCTTTAGTACTGAAATATTTTTAAACTGACTTAAAAATCATTTAATCCTATTGGACAACCCAACAGTTTTTGAGGTTTACCATGTTTTCTTTTTGCCCCAAGGCATTTCCACATTAATTAATGCTCTAAATCTTGTCACCTCCAACACACACACACAAACACACCCTCCCAACTCACAAATACTCTTAATCTAATTTACTCTTATTCATTCTACAGGCGTACCTCCCTAAGATCTAATTTCTATTTTTATCCCCAAATATATGTTAGGTATTTTTCTAGCATACTATATTTCCTCCTTTAGGACTCATAATATTATTGCTAATTAACTATTATACAGCAGTTCTCCATTTATTTGTAATTCCCACTAAAATGTAATCTCTGGGATAACAAGATCGACGTTTATTTCAAATACACTGAAATACATTCAGTGTTGACAACCACAACCGACATCTCTTCAATAATAAATTCTTGTTAAATTAATGAATAGATGAATGAAATAAAATATATAAATAGTTACTTCGTATGTAACAACTCCTACTCAGAGCACATATATGATTTAACTCAGACCAGACAGTTATGCTTAGTGGTAAGGAACCCACCTGCCAATGTAGGAGACATAAGAGATGCAGGTTTGATCCCTGGGTCGGGAAGATCCCCTGGAGGGGGGCATGGCAACTCACTCCAGTATTCTTGCCTGGGAAATCCCATGGACAGAGGATGCTGGTAGGCTACAGTCCACAGGGTTGCAAAGAGCCAGACATAACTAAAGCAACTTAGCACACACTCATGCAGGCAGTTATGTACTTAAATAATACTTCAAGGTTAAACGGATTTGGGGATCTAGATCCTTAGAAAGGAAACTAGAGAGCACTGGGTGCTGATATCAGTGGAAATGGAAAAAAAAAAAAAAGGTAAAACAGAGACTGTAAAGGTTTTATACTATTTTTCACATAGCTGTTTGGTGCTTCCTTCTTTAAGAAACACCGTATTTTCACCACATGTCTAGCATGGAAATCCCCCAGCTCCCAGAAAAGGTACATTAAGGTATTTAATTATTTTTCTCTGTGTAGGTGAGATAACATGGTGACAACTATTAAATACCTGATAATTTGTAAGGATTATGGTGTGAAACACTGTCTTGCCTAGATTAGTTCCCAATGCTTCCCTGACCCAGTTACGAGTGGTATTATTTATTCCATCATACTTCCCCTTCCTCAAAAGGGCCATTTGCTCTAAGTCAAAATCAGTAAGGAAAAAAAGCACAGCCCCAACACCCCAGTTTGCATAGCCATATGCTTGCTTCTTATCAGAGTCAATGTTCTACCTTTAAAGACAGGAACATAGAGTTTCAAATAACGGTTCTGATAGCCAATGTGGTTTTGCATTTAACTGATCATCCCAACTCCAGTGGTGAGATACAGGCCACTGTCAGATACCTAGTACTTTTCAGGACATTGTCCAGACTAGTCTCCCTGGGCTTTATCGGAGGGTTTTATCAGGCCTCCACATGATAAGAGTTGCTACTATTTGCCAAGTTGGAATTTTTGTAAAATTCCTTAATTTTCTGTTGTTAATCCATCAAATACAAACACATGAAAACTTATCTTACTCTACAAGAAGAAATGATTGTTGGACTGAAAAGTACTAGGAGATAGAGGACTGGGAGCAGTGGGGCTGTCTTTAGTTTACTTAACTCTATCAAAACCAGGCTACTTGGTGCTTTTAACACCCAAAGAAAAAGGAATCTTTGCACAGCACTAAACTCCCTGCTGGCCGTTTTCTTGGTGTATTCAGAGCCAGAATTTAGACAGAAGTAACTTACTTTCCCTAAAATATTTTGTTGTTGTTGTTAGAATATATATGATAAAATATATTCTGTTGAGGATGTACAGAGATAATTTTTAGAAAATTTATTTAAAATAAAGTGAAAACATTTTAAAGAGAAATAACAACTCTGTAGTTCCAAAATTAACCTTAAAAACATTTCAAGTAATCTCTAGAATTAGTTCAGAGTACTGCCCTACTAAACAGTATTATAATTTAGAATTTCTCAATATTTAACAATATTGATTTTTCATCAGCAAAGTCATTTTCTAAGTTGTTGAAAAGGCTAAAATATAATTCAGGCCTTAAAAAAAAAACAAAAAACCAAACTGTGACACTAAACTGCAACAACAAAAAGGGAGGTATGATAAAAACACTTAATGAGGAATTTTATAAATAAAACAGAAAATTGTTTAGCCAGTCAACTTCTTATAAACATTTTAGGTACTGCAAATGATCTTTTCTTATGAGGTTTTATGACCATAGAGTTGGCAAGAGGGCTATTCCATGATGCTCTGTTAAAATAGATGGAGAATGAGCAATGAGTTGGACAGGCTGTGCAGGTTCAGAGTTCTGAGCCCTCAACTCGACTTCAGTGGAAAACTCCTCTCATTTACTTCAGCGCCTTTTCTCCAAACCAGTACTTCTGCCCATGTGTTTATTCTCCAACCCTCTGGGAAGTCACCTTTCATCAAAAGAAGTGCGCTAATCTTCCGCAGTTTCACTGCCATTGGCACCTCTAGCCCCCTCTCTGCTGCTTCCATCTGAGTATACACGAAAAAAAGCTTTCAGGATTCTCAACAATACAAAAAAGAAAAAAAAAATTCTCTTTACTGTCCTGGCAGATGAAAGACCTTAGTCTCAAAACTCAGTTGCATAGACCTCAGGAATCATAAATTGTGTGAATCCAAGAAAGATATCCTCTAATTTTTATTTTTTCAGAAACATACTGTAAATGTGTTGCCTACTTTTTTCTGTAAGCATTCAAAGGCTAAAACATTCTTTTATAACAACTTTGTTGTCAACATTTCCAACATCTATTGTGCGAAACCATCCTGAATACTATGAAAAATGTAATACTCAATGTTGTTCTTCATACATGAGTGTGTAACCAGATAATATACATAAGAAAATATATAACCAAATAAGTAAAAAATCTTATGAAGTTGGAAGAGTTTAGGGAAGTGATAAATATGGATGATGTCCCACTCCATATTCTATTAATTAAAAAAATATGAATAAGTTCCAAACATGCAATGCAGCCTGATAAGGATTCAAGAGCTTGGCTTTATTAAGACTACAGATGTTATATGACTGATTTCTCATTTTACCTTTTCTACCTGAAGTTCCTACCTGAATTTAGCACAGATTTGAAGGAAACTACCCATATTTCTGGATAGTTATCAAGAAATAAAAGAATTCCTTGATTACATATCTATCAGATGTTGCCAGGGAATTCCCTGGTGGTCCAGTGGTTAGAACTCTATGCTTCCACTGGCTGAGGATGCAGGTTCAAGTCCTGGTCAGGGAAACTAAGATCCTGCAGACTGTGTGATGTGGTCAAACAAATTAAAAAAGCCCCCTAAATCTATCAGATATCACTAACCAGAGAAAAGAAGAACATGGGGAGCTGCAGCATCTGCTCCTCTCAGGGAGATAAATAACCACACTAAAAGCTGAAATCCATTCCTGCCAAACATTTCTGTTTGGAATATTCATGGTATGGACCTTACATCAGGGTTTCTCAACATTAGCAATGTCAAACTCTGGGGCCAGCTCTTTCTTCACTGTGGGAAACTAGTATAACTCTAGCCTCCCACACACTAGAGGGCAGTAGCATTGCTTTTCTTTTCCTGCACACCCCTCTTTCCTGCATCCTTGGCCTCCGAGTTTCCACAACCAAACCTGTCTCCAGGCACTGTCAAATGTTCCTTAGGGGCAAAAAGGTCCTTGGGCAAGAACCAGTGAGTTATTTGGGTTTCATTAATGAAGAGTTATGAACTCAGTCTTTCATTCTTTCCAATTCATTTTTCTGACCTGTATCAGTTTAAAACTGTCATGTATTCATATCATAGGATATCCAGGTAGGTTGGTCAATAAAATTAGTTTCCCTAAGACCTCATTTTGTACTTTTGAGCATAAAATCCTAGAAAGAAACCTTGACAAGATGAAGTTGTACAATTTCATCCAACAAATGATCTCACTTCAACATTCACACTAACTTTACTATTAAGCAAAAACAGGCACATTTTCAAATATTGATTCCAACTAATGTCTGATCCTAACAGGCATGATCTTATCAAGGCCCCACTATAATAGAAGGAGTGTCACAGTTAAACAGAATAGGCTGGGATAAGATCGCAATCTTCTTCACAATGATGTGATGTTATCACAGAATGGGGATGGTATTCTAAGTAATTATCATTAATAGATCCTGGCAAAGGAAAGAGCAGCCCTTACTGGGGTCTAAACAAATTTGGGTGAGATAAACCAAGGTTGCTGAGAATTTAAGGCACCAGCTGTTCCTGAAGTCATTTTTCAAAGTTTAAAATAAGTAGATTTTAAGTGAACAGGGAAGTGTAGAATGATTTTAGTAAAATGAACATGCAAGGGGGAAAACGTCCCTTTATTATTGATACAGGTGCATTCATTTGTCTTTCTGCCCATTATATCCATTCTGGTTATTTCTATGCTTTGATCTAATTAGGGTATTTGTAAACAGGTTAGTTCTAGCTACTGAATGAGGTTAAATGCATTAGCTATTTGCAGTCTACCAGACATCAATCTGATAGATTAAGCTCCATCACAAGAAACTGAAAAGGTTTGTTTATATTCCTTAAGTCTTTGGTCCAGCTCTAGTATATTCACATGATACTAGCTAAGGCACCTTAATACAAAAATAGCTCAAAAGAGCTTTCTCCAGCTTTAAATTTAAGATTCTTGTACTACATTGATTCATTCATCCACTGGCCCCTATGCCCTCGTACACAAAAGCTCACAATTATCACTTCAATATTTAACTTTTCATTGAAGTAGGGAAGTTCATGCAATCTATAAAAAGTCAGGATGACTTTTTAACTACTCATTAATGACAGTTTAATAGACATAATGGGAGATTTTTATCTTAGGTCTATTATATAAATCCATTGCTGCTTCCTGAAATTGTTATGCTTCTTACATTGAGCTAAATAAATATTTGCATGGAAAAAAGATATCAGTGATCATTAGTCTAAACAATTAATAAAATACAAACAGTTTTGCTAGAAACTTACTATTGAATGGGCTTCCCTGGTGGCTCAGACAAGTAAAGAATCTGCCTGAAATGCAGGAGACCCAGGTTCAATCCCTGGGTTGGGAAGATGCCCTGGAGAAGGGAATGGTACTCACTCCAGTATTCTTGTCTGGAGAATTCCACAGACAGAGGAGTCTGATGGGCTTCAGTCCCTGGGGTCACAAAGAGTTGGACATGACTAAGTAACTAACACTTATTTACTACTGAATAGGTCATTACTCCCTCTTCTTTTATAAAAGAGAGATAGAAAGTCCTTTTCTAATCACTGTGATGCAACATATAAATAAATGATATAAGGGGATTAAATTAGTAAATGTGATCAAAAGGATTTTTCTCAGTTATTTTTTCATATATCTTGAGAGCATGATCATGATTATTACAAAAGCAAAGTTATTATTCACACTCTGTCCAGACTTCTCTGGGGAGGGGGAAGGGAAAGTCAAACTACATCTTGGTGTTTCTCTTTTCAAATGGGTGATTAATTACAGGTGCTGAAATCTTTTGGATAATCACTGAGGATGAATGCATCGCTGAAATCAGCAGTACATAGAGAACTCTAAAAGCTACTAGTTGTTAACATGGTAAAACAAAACAGAACATTCTACACTTGGTATCTTGTCTAAAAATAATGCAGTCATTGACCTTAACCTTATCAAACTGGTCCCATCATCAAGGTCAAATACAACAGTAAATAACTTCAGTAGGACATGAGCATACCATAAGTATTTATGAAACAACTATATCTGTACCTTGCATCTTTCTATAAAAAGTACTCACAAACAAAAATACTTTTTTCAGTAAATGATTTTAATTTTGAAATAGAACTGTGAGATTTGTCAAAGATTTAAGATAAAAAGTTTATCCACTGTTTAATCTTTTCAGAACCTCCATTTCTATCTCAACACCATAATAGAAAATGCACATAGGCAAATCTCAAAATGTATCAAAAGAGACCAAAAGCTGCAATTGTTATCAGTATATACCCTTAGGAGATATTCTTTTTACTTTGACCAAAGGAAAAAGAACATATGAGAAGCTATTCAGACAATCTCTGGGCTCTCATTTTTTGGGAGAAACATCACTGATTAATGGATGGATTCTGAGGCATTCATTGGGCTTCCCTGGTGACTCAGTGGTAAAGAATCTGCCTGTAACACAGGAGACATGGGGTTCAATCCCTGGGTCAGGAAGATCCCCTGAAGAAGGAAATGGCAACCTATTCCAATATTCTTACGTGGAAAACCCATGGACAGAGGAAACTGGCGGGATGCAAGCTGCAGTCCATGGGGTCGCAAAAGAGTGGGACATGACTCTTGTTTGGCAACTAAACAGAAACAACAAGCAACTGAGGCATTTTGGGTCTAGAGAACTATTTTATGTCTATGCAGCAGATAAAGGGGAAGAAGGCAATGGCACCCCACTCCAGTACTCTTGCCTGGAAAATCCCATGGATGGAGGAGCCTGGTAGGCTGCAGTCCATGGGGTCACAAAGAGTTGGACACGACTGAGCGACTTCACTTTCACTTTTCACTTTCATGCATTGGAGAAGGAAATGGCAACCCACTCCAGTGTTCTTGCCTAGAGAATCCCAGGGATGGGGGAGCCTGGTGGGCTGCTGTCTATGGGGTCGCACAGAGTTGGACATGACTGAAGCGACTTAGCAGCAGCAGCAGATAAAGGGACAGAAACAGCACAGGTATGGTGCTAGTTTTCCAGACTTGTAACACTTCACAAGAGTTAGCCATTGGCTTGGTTCACAGAATGGCAGGAATGTCAGGCAGCTAGCTATATTTGAGTTTCTCTTAGAAACCACCATGATGCACCCTGCTAATTCTCTTTCCAGTTTCCATTCTGCAACAATGAATCAAACAAAGAAAGGAAATTATCTGAAAAAAAAATCATTAGTTTGTGGAAAGATATATGGAAATACTGATTTTTGTTCCTTTATACACTACCGGGATCTATGCAAAGAGAAAGCAAATGTCACATAGTGAAACTAGGGGCTGACTCTTGCCAACAGGCTCATCACTATTCTTCATCTTTGTAACATACATACCCACGATATGCTCTTTTTCTTCAGCCTGCTAATCAGGGCAGTAGTACCTGATAGTGGATGATTGACTAAAGAAATCAAGATTGAACTTATTCCCTGAGGCACACTGTTCCTCAGATCAAAGAGAGCACATGTGGCATCCTGAAAATGCAATCCAACTGCTCTCACCTCTTAACTCCCTGACATGGGAACCAAAGACAATAATCCTTACAAATCAGAGCTACTTTCTGTAAAGAGGGAGCACAGAATTAGAGGGAGAAATTTGGAGATCTGGACTGACTCAGTTAAATAACTTCTTTTTGGACTGACTCAATTAACTAAATTATTTTTTTAAAAGCTTACGGCTAGTTTTTACTTTCTAGCCCAAATATACATTCTAATCTCAATGACAAATTAAGAACAGCCATATTGGATGCTAAATGCTTAGAACCAAGATGATCTTTTTGCAAAAGAATGGATAGAAGCTGATCCAGAAATTCTGCTGTATCACAAATGCAGTGAGGTTTATTCTAAGAACTGGACAGAAATACAGGTGCTAAAACATCTTTTAAAAAATCTGTAGCACCTTTAATTATACTGCCATTAAAAAATACTTCTTTAGCTATTTCAGAAATCATATCTCATAGAATAATAACAAAGTTCATCCTGGTATAGGATCAGATTTTTAATGCCATATCAATGGAAACTATAAAAATGTAATTAATGCCTGTGGAGTTATGAAGTTACCTCTTTTTAAAATAAGTTTTCTAGCATATTCAGTTACATTCAATAGATAGCATTCTTCTTAAAGTACAATAAAGAAACTCAAGTGCTAACTTGAACCACTCTAGCGAATATCCAGTCACTTCACTGGGAAATCTGCTTTACTCCTACATACCTCAATGATGAAAGCACTTCCATGTTATCAACAGAGCATTAAAATTAATATCCAGGTGTAACACTGATGGAATCCAAGACTTTTACCATGTTAAGGTTAATTTAAAAAAAATTAATTCTATTATTTCACAACTAGTCAATATAGATTAGATAGATTTGAGATGAGTCACATCTATAAAACAGAAGCAAATTACTGAGAAATTAAGTTCTATAAACATTATGAATACGTTGTATTATTTGACATTAAAAAATATTCAACACGTCCTGCAATGCCTTTCAGGAGAAACTATGGTAAAACAATACAGCAGAATAAGATAAGTGAAAGCTTGATTGCTGTAACTGACCACCTAAAATGGACTGTACTTCTTATTCCTACTGATTTCCCTTTTTTTCAACTTTATGATAACTAACTACGTATGAACTAAGGAAAGATAGTTGGAGAACTATTGAGAAGATGCAACTCAAATAGGAGGTCGTGCATTCTTTTGAATGCTGTCAAACAAGCTAAAAGGAGATGACTTGCTTCTCTTTTCAAAACCTCAGTGGCTATAGTGGTATAAAAACAACAGAAGATAGAGTACCCTTTTCTTTCTACAATGTGAGTGGTATATAAAATTTGCAGCAAATATTAGTAATACTTCATAACAAAATGCCACCAAACCACTCATTTCTTGAGTTTAAAGATAAATGCTGAAAACTGAACATACTATTCAGTATCTCTAAATCAATTAAACTGTTTGAATCATGAATAATCACAAAATATTTATTATTATATCATCTTAATGATTGTTATGGACTTCCCTGGTGCTCAGACGCTATGGACAGTTCTCAATAATTCAAATGCACAGAGAATAAAGAGTAAGGGGAAATGAAAACTCAAAGAAAATCAAACAATATAAAAGGGTACTTTGCATTTTATATTTTTATATTTTTTAATTTCTCACATTTTCTTTTTCTTTCCTTACTATATTTGCCACTAACAAACACTAACATTTCTATAAGGCTCCAGGTAATCAAGAATTAAAACACCTTTTCCGTCATCCAAACCTATACATCAAAATGTTCTATATTTATTCTAAGTTACCTACTGGAATACTTAAAATATCATTATGATAATTTGTCAATTATGTGCTTTGCCATAAGATAAAATAATGAAATTACGAGGAAAAATGAGAAACATTATCAATACTTACAATGCTGTCCAATCTATGACAGAATAAAGCACTAAGTTTTTGTAACTTGTTCAAAAATTGAGGTGTGCTTTATTTAATGATACTATTTTATTTAGGAAATAAACACATCACTTGAGTTAAACAAAATAAAAATGAAAATATCAGTTTTATTCATTGACTTAAAAATCAACCATTGTGTCGTATGTGTGTATAAACTTATGTGTGTGCATGGCTGTGTGTGAATATGATTTTGGGGCATTAGGTTTGCTTAAAGTAATATATAAAGGTTACATAAAGGGTGCAGATAGAATTCAGTTATATTTAAGTACTCATATAAGGAGTAATTATGCTTGGTGAGAATTTAGTTTTTGTACCCTCACTTTTTAGCAGAGTTCTTGACTTGCAGCACAAATTTAATTGAGTCAAGCTTTCTTCAAGATGTCCTGCACAACACATCTAACATCAGAGAAAGAGATTTTAGGCATTCAATTGCTAGTAGTTAACAGCAAGGGAAGACTGTTAAATTAGTTATGAAATAATAAAAATAATTACCCCACTTGCGAGTCCCTTGGACTGCAAGGAGAACCAACCAGTCCATCCTAAAGGAGACCAGTCCTGGGTGTTCATTGGAAGGACTGATGCTGAGGCTGAAACTCCAATACTTTGACCACCTCATGCGAAGAGGTGACTGATTGGAAAAGACCCTGATGCTGGGAGGGATAGGGGGCAGGAGGAGAAGGGGATGACAGAGGATGAGATGGCTGGATGGCATCACTGACCTGATGCACATGAGTTTGGGTGAACTCCAGGAGTTGGTGATGGATAGGGAGGCCTGGCATGCTGTGATTCATGGGGTCACAAAGAGTCGGACACGACTGAGCGACTGAACTGAACTGAACTGACCCTCTCAGGTAAAAAAGATAAAATAACTGTAAAAAAAGATAAAAATAACACACCACTTGGAAGACACACAATTTGGTGGGGGGTTAATTAGAGTGATAAGTTAAAATGGGTCTGTCTCCACTCTTGTATCCAGCCCCTTAGGTCACCAAAGCCCCAAAATGTCTATTGTGCCCATTCCAGCAAGTGTATTTTATGATTACCTTCAAATACAAATAGATGGCCTTATAAGGAAAATCTGAAGGCTCTTTATGAATGCAAAGTAAGACTGAGAAAAGTGAAAGTCCCTCAGTCACATCTGACTCTTTGCAATCCCGTTGACCGTATAGCTCACTAAATTCTCCTGTCCATGGAATTCTCCAAGCAAGAATACTGGAGCGGGTTGCCATTCTCTTCTCCAGGGGATCTTCCCAACCCAAGGTTCGAATCTGGGTCTCCAGCATTGCAGGCAGATTCTTCACCATCTGAACCACTCCAAATATACCTATCCTTCTGGGATTTCTTTTTTTAGGAAGAAAAAGTTGAAATGACATTGGTAAATATGTCGCTTTCTTTCTAGTTTATCTGTCCTCATACTTACATACAAACATTATTTTAAACAGAATTTAACAGCCTAAGTCAAACAACAAAACAAAGAGATTAAAGTTGAATGGGAGTGTGTCTATCAGCCAGGGCTCAGTAAAGGGAATACACTTCACCTCTAGGCAACTGAGCCCGCCTAACTGAGCATACTACCATCCTGGGTACTGAGGTCACTGCCTATCATTCATCCCTTTGACAGCCACTTTGTTTTGGACTCTTTATGCCTGTATGTTTGTTTATAACCTGCCAGAATAACAGTGGAGTGAATGAAAGAAAATCCTAGTAGTATCTGTTAGTTTAAAGATACTTAAAGATTACAGCTAGTTACGGATGACAACTTTTCCAGCCCCCATTCACTAATTGCTCTCTGTTTTCATTTTATTGTGGTATGCTATAAAATACTGCTTCTATTTTACTGGCACTTCAGTTGCCTTTATTTTTTTTTTCCCCTTTATGTGTAAGAATGACTTTATTTTAGCTAGGACTATCAGCTCAGTTTCTAAAGCTCACTGGAATTCTCTTAGCTATATGAATTTTTAGGAAACATTAAAAAATTTTTTTTTAAATTCAGAGAGAAAATAGCACATTTATCCCCTCTCAAAAATCCCAATAAATAACAAAGGTACATTAGGCTCCAAAACAGCTTAACTGAACCATATGTGAATCCAAAGGCCTGCCAAAATAGAATCAGCATTATAAAAGGTAGTTTCATATTTCATCCAGCCATAAAATAGGAACCTACAGTATATGAAATGCACTGACCACTTGCACAGAGCTCATGACAATAGCATGGAAACGCATTGTCAGCAGATAAGTGCCCTCCATATACACTCTGGGAGGTTCTTAAGTTTTTTGTGTTTTTTTTTCTTTCCTTTTTCTGGGGTGTGTGTGTGTGTGTGTGTGTGTGTGTTTAACCTGGATTGGCTAATCACAGATTATGGGAACAAAAAACTTAAAACAGTATCTTGAACCTCAGTCCGTCTGACAGTTTCAGAATTTCGCCATTGAAATATCTCATTAGCAAATCTTCAAGAAGCTGCCGAAGGTTTGGCACTGAACCCTTAGGATCCCGTTAAGGACCTCTGCTGTAGTCCACAGCTTGTCTAGTCCAAAACGGCACTCTCTACTCTCACAAATTCTCTCCAAAGCCATCTGAATCCTCTTTTCCTTATCAGGATGATACAGACTCACATCACCCTTGGAGCCTTCTGACAGGGGCGACAGCAGCTGGGGGTGGGGGATGCTACAACTGTTCATTGTTTCCTTTCACAAAACACCGCCACAGGGCGCAGATCAACACCAAAAAAATACATGGCTGCAACTGAAGAGAAACATTTTACAGAAAGCCTCCACTTGATTAATGAAGTAACGGAGCAGACCAGGGGTTGACTTTTGTCACGCACTCTTCTTCCCTCAACCTTCTCCTTCTGGAGAATCAGCAACGATCGGAATGCTTCTGCCAACGTCCACTTGCTCTGAAGAGTCATTTCCACAAAGTTGGAAGGAAGGCCACGGTTATTAAAACGGCCTATATTCCCTGCTAGAAATATTCAGGTAAAGGATAAATTCTTTTCACCACCTCTAAACTACTGTGTTGAAGGCAAATGCTATCTCTCTGCCCAGCTCCCCAAAACCCCCACTCCCAGAGTTGATACTTTATTTGACGTGTACTTAGTAGCTCATTTGTAAAGAATGCACCGGCAATGCAGGAGACCCCGGTTCAATTCCTGGGTCGGGAAGATCCCCTGGAGAAGGGATAGGCTACCCACTCCAGTATTCTTGTGCTTCCCTGGTGGCTCAGCTGATAAAGAATCTGCCTGCAGTGCAGGAGACCTGGGTTCAATCCCTGGGTTGGGAAGATGCCCTAAAGAAGGGAAAGGCTACCCACTCCAGTATTCTGGCCTGGAGAATTCCTTGGACTGTATAGTCCATGGGATTGCAGAGAGTCAAACATGACTGAGCGATGTTCACTTTCACTTTGGACCCTGACGCTTATCTCAGATGCACATGAAGCTGTCACTGGGCACTTTCCACAGAATAACATTCTACACATGCCTGCAATGACTTTAAGATGCAAGGTGGTAATAATGACACATCCAAGATTAGCATCAGAACCCAAGGGATTTGTGCTGCCCCTGTCCATGAGATAATGCTTGCACATAGGGTGCTGTGCTGTGCCGTGCCTAGTTGCTCAGTCATGTCTGACTTTTTGCGACGCCATGAGAAACAAATGGTATTTGCTTGACTTCTCAATAAAAGCTAAAACCTAAGGCCCATGAACTGCCTTTGCTCTTCCAAATTTTGTCCCCATTATTTCTTATTTTACGGTGCATCGCTATCTGCCTTGTGATGTGCCTTATTCACTCCATTCTGTACCAAGCTCTAAAATGCCATAAGTAACAAAAGAATTGAGTTAGCATTCTAAAATACAAACCAAACTCAAAAGTGACTCAGACAGGGTAAATTACTTTTCCAATTGTCTAAAATCCCCAATCACACACCTGAGAAAAGCTTTCTGAAGAAATACTCCTTACAAAAAGAAAACACAAAGGAGCCAGGGTAATTCAAAAAGCAGTTTGACCACTTAACCTTTCTTTCTCTTCCTAAAAACATGTTTTTTTTTTCTCTTGTTTCTGTGGTGATTGTCTCCTTAGATGATAAATACTCTAAGTATATACCTTGCGCTTCTCTAGGCTATGAGTTCTCAGAATACTGATGCTAGCTAATCAATACGTATGTGTATGTTTGTGTGTATATAAATACATGTATGCACATGTGTATGAGGATATATATATACAATGACAGCCAAGAGTGCTTTTTAAAATATGTTCAGAGAGGGGACAGAAGAGAAGAGGCTGGAAGCACAGTTTGGCAAATTAAGGGAATGAGTAATCTACTTTCTATTCACAGGCATAATAAAAAGTAATCTAGATTGTATAACAATCTGTATATTTTTCAAAGTGACTAAATGCATATAATTTTATATAATTTTATAACTGTAAGATGTAGGGCTGGTATTATAACCCCCATTTTATAAATGAGGAAACTGAGAGCAGATGTGATTACCCAAGACAGCACTTTGGGTAATAACAGTTGGGACTAGAATCAGACTACTCTTGACCACATCATGGGCTCTTTCCCATGCTTTCTCCCCATTTCTGATCTTTACAACGTGTTAGTGTACGTTTCTCAAAATTACTGAAGGAGAAATACTTAGCAAACAGCCTGCCTCTGGCTCCTATTTCCCATTAGATTTCACATAACTGTCCCATATATTTTCATTCATCTTTCTCTGTCCTCATATTAATAATCAATTTCTAAACAAATTAATCAAGAATTTATTCATGACTTTCTATATGGAGCAGCTTATCTACCTTCAGAAATGATAATAAAATGTATCTCATTTTTACGTGTATCTTTTACTTACAGTTAAACCTTGATTATTGGTTATGATGTTTTATAATATATGATTTAGTCTTTTCTATTTAAATTAATTGGATTTTATTTTGTGATGTCTCCCAGTGCTACTAATATTTGAAAGTCCTTCCTTATTCAGAGGCGAGGTAACTTTATGTACATTATCTTAGCAGTAAACAGCCTCTGAGATGGGCCCCAGTGATCACAGCCTTTGGTTTTAAGCCCATGTACAATGCCTTTCCCTTCAGAGCGGGCTAGACCTGCTGACTCAATTTTAATAAAAAGAATTCAGCAAAAGTGATGGGATGCCTACTTCCAAGACTAGTTTATGAAAAGACTATGATTTCTGTCCTGGGCTCCTTGTCTTGCTCTCTCATTTGCTTGCTCAGAGAGGAGCCAGTTGCCATGCTATGAGCTTTTCCTCGGAGAAGCCAAGGAGGCAAGGTACTGAGTCAACAGCCATGCAGTGACCTTTCAAGCAGGTCTTCATTTGGTTGAGACTTCAGATGACACCATAGCCCTGGCTGTCGCTTTTTGAATCCAGCCTTGTATGAAACACTGTACCAAAGACACACAGATAAGCAGTGCTCATAATTCTGACCCTAAGAAAAAAGTATGAGAAAACCACAAGACTAAGGCACATAACCCTACGCTTCATTCTGAGCTCCTGACCTTTGAAATAGAAAGAGATATAAACCATATAAAATAGCACAAATGACATACAAATTACTAGCATCAAGAAGCCACAGTTTTGTTGAACTAGGGCAAAGGGTTTTATTTTAAAAAGTGATATAAAAACAAATGACTAATACAGAATGACTTTAAGTTCAATGCTTAAATATATAAGGAAAAGAGATGTTCATTTCCAAAAGAGAATTTCTCAAATAAGTTTGCAAGTTTACAAAAACATTCTAGAAATATTATTTTATTTTTCCTTCATAAATAAATGTAAGAATTATTGCCTATGGACATCATACAACATCTACACGAGCCTTGTAGGAGTCACCTGGACAGGGTCAGACTCACAAACCTGCCCACGTCAGGAAAACCTCTTATGAGACTAAAGACTGGCAACGCCAACTGAGAGCTAATGTTAAGATATGATATTTAATTAGTGGTGTCCTCGGAATATCTATTGATACTTAGTTATAAAATACAGTCAGATATTTTATGAGTCCAATATGTTCAATTTAAAGGGTTATGTCTATGTAATATTGATTTGTAAGAACAAACAAAAGGAATACAAAATAGCACTTATGTCCATTTCTTTAACAGTTATCTCCAAGTTACTGACTGTATTAATTATGCCCAGTAGACATCATTTGCTAAATTTTTGTAACACTGGAACAATATATATTATAACTATGTAAATAATAGGGAAATGCTCACACCAGACAATTGTTTTATAAAGAGCTGCAGAATGGCAAGACTTGAAAAAAGTCAAGGAGAAAGACGTTAAAAGGCAAGCCAGATATATCAGCAAATAATCAATAAAATTTTGGGTCAACTTTGTAAACTGCTCCTCACAAGTGTGTTCTCATTTTACCTTCTCCTCCAGCCAAAAACATTTTTTCCAACGTTATATTCCATAATTTGTGTTATGAAAGAGCAGAGCCATAGTTTGCAAATCATTCCCTCACCACCCAAGAATGTGACTGACTTTCCTAAGGGAACAGGGATTCTATCCCCTATGGGACCTTAAGCTTGAGAAAAGATTTACAAACAGGAACAACTCCATAAACAGAATCTAGACGCCTAAACCAATAGCCAAACTGAATCTTTCATATCTATGCTTGCGGAAAAGGTTGTGTTACTCATAAGTCTGTTCAACTTTATATACACTGTCTTCTTAGCAGAGCAACTTTAATCATATTAAATGCCATGGAGTAGTTACTCCTTCCAGACATTGATTATATTAACAGCACATCACAGAGTCATTTTAATAACTCCAGGAGAAGACTATTTTCAATAAAATTCTCCTTGGAATTCTAGAAAAAGGGAATAATAAATAATCTTAAACAAACCAAAAAAAAAAAAAGATGCTTTCTGTTTATTCAGACTTGGCCTAAGTATAAGTAAAGAGCTTAGTCATGTAGCATAACCCAAAGGCAAAATGTGTTCAGATTTTAGGCACAGATCAGTAGGTTAGACCCATAAATAAACCTGTCTATATACAGCAAGAAATTGTGTCTTTGTGTTCCTACCTTTCAAATCCAAGTGCAAACATAAAGAACCTAGAAAGATTTCACCATCAGAAGAAAAAACAAATTAAAGGTAGATTAGTAGACAGACTAGCTACGCATAAAAGGTGTAATTTTAGGAGGCAGATACAACTTATTAGGAAAGGCCAAATATCATTTCAACATTACAAAAAGAATTCCATCCATAACCAATATCACTATGTCCACATTATAATACAATGAATCCCTTCAGATCCATATATAATTGACCTCGCTCATTTGCTTCAACAGATTTGAATTGTTGAGTAATTCCTTGGTGTTTGGTTTCTTTCTTTCTGACTCAGATTCTACAGGATGCTTTCACTAACTTGGGACTTCATGCCAATCTCTCTTCTCCCTGAGCACTCTCCTCTTCCACAAACAAACAAAAAATGAACAAAAAGTCCTCCTCTGATTCTAGAAACCAAACCAACACACTGTTTTCCAAGGCTCTGCTGTACTAAGTGTCTTGCCTCATGTCTTCTTGGAGCAGCTTCCGCTGTCCACTCAGTTTCCATTAATTCTCCACATGGCAGATAGAGTATAAGAGAAGCCAGGATCTTGGCCTCCCTAAGGGACAAATCTACAATCTCCATCAATAATGAATTTCACCAACGTTTCCTCAGAGGAACGGGGTACAATTAAAAAGGTTATAAGTCCTTGCACTGCTAGAAC
Source organism: Capra hircus (assembly GCF_001704415.2). Taxonomy (NCBI): domain Eukaryota; kingdom Metazoa; phylum Chordata; class Mammalia; order Artiodactyla; family Bovidae; genus Capra; species Capra hircus. The sequence goes on along the minus strand of NC_030821.1, from coordinate 23,107,991 downwards.
CTAAGGGCATCCGTGAATGAAACTGGCTCAAGCCCAATTAGAGGAATCAGTACATTTGTCTTCTCTTGGAACAACCCTGCTCTTACAGTTCCCATCAATTCAGTATAAATCTGACTGATCTTATCCAAGAAGTTAATAGAAAATTGCTCACAGTGGGCGACTGCCACCTCAGTTTCCAAGCAGAGACAGATGGAATTTCCCAGATGGTTTGTCACTGGAAAGTGCAAGGCTGGATGAGACTTCACAGAAAGCATGGTAGAGCAGAATACCTTCTTGGCCTTCACCCAGGTCACGGTGAAGGATTGAAAGTGGATTCTGTTACAAATAAATCATAACTGCCTCAATGGGCTCACCACCTTGTCCTCTTTATTTCAAAGGGGTACATATCTTACACTGAAATTAGTCAATATTTATCAAGAAGCTGTCATAGGCATATCTTTCTGTTAGGTAAAACCTGACAAAATAGATAGTTATCTCCCTCTACTGCATCTTACATTCAAGTGAGATTAAGAAAAAAATTATAAACACATAAAACAGGCACAAGATGGCATTAACTGTGGTACTGAATTGCTAAGTTGGGCAGATGAAGAAAGATCTAAGAGGAAACAGGAAAAATGGGCATAAAGACTCAAGGAGAATACCGAAGTCTTGAATAAAGCAAGATGTGCATCAGTTGCTGATACTGGAGAAAAGTTAAAGGAAAGAATTAATTGACTCACTTTCTAAAGGTTATTTACTGAGCCCTTGCTATAAACCAGACATTGTTCTAGATAAGAAGGATACAAAGATAAACGATAAGTAGCACATAGTTGGTGGCACTAGCGGCAAAGAATCTGCAATGCAGGAGATATAAGAGGTGGAGGTTTGATCCCTAGGTTGGGAAGATTCCCCTGGAGGAGGGCATGGCAATCCACTCCATTATTCTTGCCTGAAGAATCCCATGGACAGAGGCACCTGGCAGGCTACAGTCCATAGCGTTGCACAGAGTCAGACACGACTGAAGCGACTTAGCAGCAGCAGCAGTGTATGGGTGAGATAGACAAGCAAAGAGATATTCAGAATTATGCAGTAAATGTTCTAATCCTAGGAAGCCTAAAGATCATAGAAATATCTGAGGAGTTGATATCTATTCCAGACTGGAGGCTTTAGAGAAGGTCCACTTTGGGGTAACCTGGGGCTGAGTCTTGAAGTGAGAAATGGAGTTAGTATGATAAAGAAGGGCAGGAAGGGGGAGCACAGGGCTTTGTGGATGATAAAATAGCATGGCCAAATGCACAGACACATGAGAAAAAGAGCATATTCACACTGTAGGTAGCTGAGGTTGACTGAAAGCTACACTGAGAGCGGAAACGAGGTAAGAGCTGAGCAGGTGATATCATGAAAGCCCTTTCTCTGGAGTTTGGCTTCTCTTGCGCCCTGAATGATTTCAGGCACACAAGTAACAAGTTTTGCTATAAGGACACACTGTGATTTGGGTAAAGAAAAAGAAGACAGGGAGGAAGGCAGAAAGAATAGTTAGAAGAATACTGTGATAATTAAGGAAGAAATGATGGAGGCTTCACCAACAGCAGTGGCTGTAGGGAACAGAAAGAAGGGAGTAGACGTGGAGAAGGCAGGAGTGTTGGTACTTGCTTCCTGGATGTGAAAAGCAGAGACTTGGAAGATGTTTGGCTCTGAATGGCTGACAAAAACAAAGCTGTTCGTTATAGGCAATAAAGGAAAGGTGTGTGTGTGTTTGTGCCTACATGTGCGTGCACGTACACATATGACTATGTATGTAAATGGACCTATGAGATGTGAGAGGGGAGAGGCAGAAATGGAAGGAGGGTGCCGTGGAATAACGCATAGGATGGACTGCCTGCAGAGGCAGCAAAGGAGAGGCAGAGATTTAGCTTCAAAAGTGGCCAAAATTTGGAAGGCAGGGAAAAGGGCACAGAGACAGTAGGTGGGAACAACAATAAACTCTCTTTACGACTGTTGAGTTGGAGGAAGTCAGTGGGAAAGCCTTGTAAAACAGTTGAAACGTGCTATTAGAGAAAGGGTAAAAAGCCAAGGTTAGAGATTTTTTAATTTAAATGTCATTTGTAAATTAGTAGCTGAAGCTTTGCGAGTGGATAAGCTCCCTGAGGCAATGGGAACAGAGGGAGAAGAGAAGAAAGGCCATAGTGTTTTGGGAAACATAGTTAAATTTAAAAGAGCCAAGACCCAGAGCAATATGAGAAGTAGAAAAGTATGGGAGTCCTGAGCCCAGATTAGAATGAATATTAAAAAGAGGATATTATTCACAATGTCAACATCAATGGAAAGAAATATAAGACCCAACAAAAAGTCATGCCTCAGCAACATTATAAATTATATCACTGAGAGGGTGAAGCTGGGAGGGTGTGGGTGGGGTCAGTCAGATGGCTCATGGTGAGGAAATTCAATTAGATCATATTTTTATTTTAAAGAGCATTTGTTGAATATCTATTATTTGCCAGAGGCAGTGATCTAGAATTGAATAATTATAATTTTTAAAAATCTATACTGACTAGAATCTCAGCAATAATTTGGATATTACATTCCAATTTATTTCATTATTATATCTTAGAAGCTCTCTTGGCATGGCTTTCCTAGAAGGTTACCTTCAGACTGATTCAAGTGCAAGTAGTTTATTCAGAGGTGACCTCAGAACCGTTCAGTAGAGGTGTGGAGAAGTAAGCAGGAAGGAAAAGGAAGCCCATAAATGATGTGTTATAAAACTGGCTGGAGGTCAGTTTCACTGGCAAACTCTAAGAGATCTTATAAAACACTTTTCATATTGTAATGGCGAGGCAAGGAAGCAGGGAGGGTAGTTATCCACCAACTTCTGTCCCTCATTGGTTAAGGATTACTTTTGGAAACATTAATTTTCCAGCATGTCACAGCTTGACTGGTTTCCAGTAAGTTTGCTCCTGAGGCTGGAAAAAATGTCCTCAAACAGAAAATCAGAGATGTTTCCACCAGGCAGCCTTTGACACTATAGGTAGAGACCTATGGGTAGAGATACAGTCACTGTAGGGTGTGCACAACATGAAGCTTGAAGACTTGCAATGAATGGGCTCAGAGACTGGTACTGGAAGATTTAGAGCTAGAAGGGCACAATGGAGATATCTAATAATTCTAATATTTCCCTATGATGTAGATCAGGAACCTTTAATTCTTTCCTCAACCACATTTCTATGATAACAACTACCTTAAAATTAAGATGGAATTTAATGTGCACATTATTTTATTATTAAATCAATAAAAATTTACCTATAGTACCCTTTATATGTACACTTTCTGTTTGTAAAATTCAGTATCACAACTACATGGTAAAATAAAACAAGGCTCCCTTCTGATTGAATGACATCAATAAAATGACATTTCTATGTCAAATTTCATTTGCTGACTTTAACAGACTGTGATAATTTACTATTATGTAGTAGGTAACCTGGGACTTTCTATTTACGTTCTGTTTAATTAAGTATACATGTTGCATGATTCCAGCAGGAAGTTGGTTGAATAAGACTAGTTACCTACTGAAAGCTGATTCACTCAAAAGAGAGAACGAGAGCAAGTGTCACTAATATTGTAGACACCAACCTTCCAAATAATCGGTGTTGTCTGATAATTATAAGCACTAAACCAGGGGCTAGCAGAGCAGAGATTTAGCATATACAAAGATCTATGTCTTCAGGAGAAAATGAGAGAACTTCAAAGGCACAACATATAAATACATAAATTCTAAAACACCTCCAAAACAGATATTGATCACAATTTAAACTGATTTTTAAAATTCCTTCCTTGTCAATAGTCCTTTGCTATTTTCAATGAATAAAATTGTAAGACTTTCAAAAACATGAAATTTGGGTCACTATGATAGCACTTAATGTAAATTATTTCTTGACACAGAAGTAGGATGTTGGAAAGAAAGCTAGGCTCCCTTACTGGTTAACAATTCATACAGGAGTGGAAGACTGTACCTGAAAAATGAAACCTTACAATATACCACAGATCTTTGGAAACTGTGATGGTTAATTTTGTGTATCAGCTTGGATGATGTTTTTGTTGAGACTGATATTTGAATCAGGGTACTTTGAATAAAACAGATTGCCCTCCATAATGTGGGCGGGCCTCACCCAATCAGAAGAAAGCCTGAATAGGAAAAAAAGACCGGCCTCCCCAAATAACAAACTTCATCTATACCATCAGCTCTGCTGGGTCTCCAGCCTGCTGACTCACACCACAGATTTTCATCAAGCCGATTCCATGATCATGTGAGACAATTCCTTATAAAATATATAAGCACACACATGTCACACATCCTATTCTGTTTCGCTGGAGACCCTGGACTAAACAAGTGTCCCTTGGAAAACAGTCAAATTTAGGCATGTAAAATCCCCAAATGCCAAAAGTCTATAATTTGACTTATTTAATTTGGTGTATCTTTCCAGTTTTAAACTTGAAAGATTTTAATGGACCCATTTTTACAGGTGACTGAGTAGTAATAATATTCAGTATTTCTTAATAATTCAGGTATGCTACCTCATTTAATCTTTACAAAACCCTGACAAGCTAGGCAGTAATATTGTCCTTATAGACAAAATTTCTAAAGACAGTATTAGATTGCAGCATGGGGGTCTCAACTCAGATTGAGTTGACCTTGGTCTAGTCATTCAGCTTCCCAAAGTAGCAATTTCCTCCTGTGAAACAAAGGAGGAAAAAAAAAGGATATTATCTTCTCATATGCTCATGTAAGAGTTAAATGAGATATAAAACCTGTAAAGCACTTTGACCGTAACTGGCCCATTGAAAATATTAACTATATTCTGCTATTAAGCAGAAACTATCTAATAAGATAATGAGGTGTGAACAAAATCTTATTTATTTCTATGTTCATTGTTTTATATGATTCTAAGAAGAACATTTTGTCAACTCAATTCTTTTGATGTTTCCATATAGCCTATATTTCTGGTAATGTTCTATATATATATCCAAATGCCCGCTCTGCAAAGGCTTCCTGCAGAAGGTGGCATATTGCTAATGTACTTCAAGATGGGAACTTGAAAGATATAAAAAGGATTTGACATCTGGCATGGTGACTCAATTAATTACTGTGTTGGATTAATTAGTTTACTGGGTCTCTTGAGACAACACCATGAGCCTGAACAGAGTCACATAACACTGGTTGGTGAATAAGCAATTTAAAAGAGTGCGCTAATTCCAAATTTGATTTCAGGTTGTGTAAGGTAGCGTAAGGTAGGGTTAATAGATTACATATTGTATTATGAAGAAAATTTATCTTCATGATATAAAACCTATATTAAATGACTGTCAAAATTATAAAGAGGTAATAACATTGTGGAACTCTTTGAATTAATGCCTAATTCAGTCATGATAGTTATGAAGTATTATAACAACTATTTTGCCTGAAGTAAGAAAAAAGAACCCACTTGTAATCATTGCATATTTCTCCCAAAGCTTTTAATAAATTTAGAATTCATGTAAAGAAATTCCTAATAATTTTATCATACTCAGATCATGTTACAGATGCTACTGGGAAGGAGTGTGATCTGGTATTTAAAAACACAGATTCTGGAATAAAAAAGCCTGAGCCTTAATTTTCTTATCTATAAATAAGATTTTAAATAGGACCAAATTCACAAGTTTGTTTTGAGGAGTAAAGGAGCTAACACATTTCTAATCCTCCATATAGTGTCTAGAAAAGAATACATACACAGTGCAAATTAGACAGTTATTCTATAGAAGTAACAGTAGTGCCAAGAGTACTACTAGTAGTATTTAATGACATAAAATCGAAAGTAAATTCTAGGAAGAAAATATTATTATCAAAAAAACCTTTTTTTAAGTATATTTTAGCAAAGCAGCTACATTTTAAAATAGAGGAAAATTCTATACTTTAGGGAAATATCATGAATCAAATGTTTAAATCCTAAGACAAAAGAAGAAAACTAAGTTATTAAGATTATTTTCTATTAAATAATTATTCACCACGACTGGGTTTTTGATACACTACACAGTATCCATTCACTTCAAATAGTACCAAGAATACTACAATGTCACACTTATAACCAAATTACTTAAATGATATTAAGTATGGCATAAGATAGCTTTAGAGTGATACAGAAATATGAAAAAAAATTATATCATGTCTAAAAAACAGGAAATTATTTCATTGAAAAATTGAACTTCCACAGATAGGTTTACTTTCCATACATCAAAATTTAGCATATGCTAAAGATGTATAAAAAGCATCATTCTATATGTATATCATGATATAAAGATTAATTAAAAATAACATTTTCATAGAGATATTATGTTGATATAATAAAAAGGAAAACATGTGTTTCTTACATTAACAATAGCTGACACCTAAGCGGCATTACACTTTTGAAGAAATAGGCAAATGACAAAAGTTTGTGTTGGTGTCTGATATACAGTGATAAATAAGATACATATCTTATTGCCTAAAACATTTTGAAAGCAATGCTAGAGTACCAACAGAAACACTCAGATAAAATGGGTTTTGCAAAGGATTTAATTCAACCTTTGATGTTGAGACAGTCTTCCCCTTGCCTTTGCTTGATTAAGCAGTATAATAGCTGGTATCACCCTATCAAAGGAATCAATAGAACAGTCCACTATACAACTCAGCCACGAAGGTCAGCAGTGTTTGTGGAGCCACTTCTCAAACACCTTCTGCAGCAGGCACACTGGACCACCACACAGTATACTACTCCAGATTATTAAATATTTAGCCTGGTCTGTCAACTTGTTTGGTTCTTAAATACATGTGAAGTCTCCTACTTTATCCTTTTACGGATAAACACAAGGATTTAGAAAGTAAAAAGCACACTTCTTGAATCTGTTATGCTGTTTAAAAGTTGGATGACACAACTGTTTCTTATTTATTCCAGTCATTACTTTTAGTTAAATCAATAACATCTTTCTCATTCACATGGCACGAAATAAGCAGAGATCTGCACATATTAGTTTCTTTCATGTAATAACCCGAAGAAGTGATTTCTTTCATGTAATCAACTGAAAAAGGAAAGCAACATTGCTGAGTCAAGTACACTTGTTAAAACTCCTCTGGGAGTTCTTACGCCCCCACCCCCACCACCTCAATACAGATAGTCATTTAGGAGGCATGAAACTCTTCCTACATAAATGGCATTTAGAGAGAGGGACTTCCATTTCATATATATATAATATTTTTATCCCCAAGTTTTGTCACTTGAATTATCACGCATAATAGGAGAGGTCCTGGTATCCTGATTCCTGGACTTTGTGCAAGTTACCTTACTGCTGCTGCTGCTGCTAAGTTGCTTCAGTCGTGTCCAACTCTGTGAGACCCTATAGACGGCAGCCCACCAGGCTCCCCGTCCCTGGGATTCTCCAGGCAAGAACACTGGAGTGGGTTGCCATTTCCTTCTCCAATGCATGAAAGTGAAAAGTGAAAGTGAAGTCTCTCAGTCATGCCCGACTCTTAGTGACCGCATGGACTGCAGCCCACCAGGGTCCTCCGTCCATGGGATTTTCCATCAAGAGTACTGGAGTGGGGTGCCATTGCCTTCTCCGGTTACCTTACAAGGCAAAAGGAAATTAAAGCAGCTGGAGTTAAAGTTGCTAGAGTATCCTGGATTACTCAAGTGGGCCCAATGTAATCACACGCATTCCCGAATGTGCAAAGGGATACAGAAGAGTCAGAGTCAGAATAAAGATATGTAAAAGACTCAGTCAGCCATTGCTGGTTGTGAAGATGGAAGGGAGCCATGAGCCACGGGTTGTGGACAGCCTTTAGAAGATGGAAAAGCAAAGAAAACATCTGTCCCCACCTTCTAGAAGCTCCAGCAAAAAAAGCCCTGCAGACACTTTGATTTTAGCCCTGAGAGATTCATTTCAGACTAGATTCACTTCAGATTATGATTCATTTCAGACTACAAGACTACAAACTTGGGTTGTTTTAAGCCACAAAGTTTATGGTAACTTGCTGGAGCTGCAATAGGAAACTAACATATTGAATTAAGAAATGAAGTTTAAATGTAACCAAATACTCCATCTTTCCATAACTTTTTAAGATAGCAAATCAAGCGTTCATATAATTTTTCCCAGAGGTAGACTTTCTAAGCTCAGAATATTTACAAAAAAGTTAACAAGAAAAATTATGATGCTGATCACTCATCCTCACTCTTAAAAGTACAAATAGAATTGCCAAGCAATATCAAGGCTGTTTATTTCTTGTTCATAATGTAAACCTGTAATGTACGACAATTTGTGTCATCTTAAGAAGAAAAGCATTTATATATATTATTAAATATGAACAATATTAGTCTGGCTATGAAGATAAAGCAATCTTATAAATTACCTTACTAAATAACCATTCAGTGTGATTAACCTGTTTCCTTCTAAATTCTGCATTTAATACTGTCAGAGACAAACCACTTGGAAAATATTCCAGTTTTACGGTCCATGAAAAAGAAAAAGCAAACTGTTACTTTTAGTGTTTTCACCAGGAAGCAAGCGGAGATAATTTCTGTGCCATGACAAAGTATTAAGAGTCAACCATCTCAGAACATCCACATACCAAGGAATTATTATTCAAGTCCATCTTCCCAGCGAATGGTCCCCAGGTGGTTCCCACTGGAAGTTGCTGCCGACTCTGAATTTTTCGCTCTCCATCTTTCTGAAACACCTCCAGCTCTCCTGCAGACAATGAGCACATGAGCGTTTAAGTACTTTCACTTATGTTTTACCAACAGCTGACTGTTTCTGCGTGTTTGGCCTACGTGCACAATATTCTCAGGATTCATATAACGAGAATTGATTATGTTCATCTCAACCTGAGAGGATAATAAAACTTGTCCTTTTAACTGTATTCACATTTAGTCCAATTTCTTTCTTGAGTTTCTGCACGCTTATCATCTACTGTAGGGCTTCCCAGGTGGCTCAGTGGGTAAAGAATCCACCTGCAATGCAGGAGGCGCAGCTGCTACTACTGCTAAGTCACTTCAGTAGTATCCGACTCTGTGCAATCCCATAGACAGCAGCTCACCAGGCTCCTCCATCCCTGGGATTCTCCAGGCAAGAACACTGGAGTGGGTTGCTATTTCCTTCTCCAATGCATGAAAGTGAAAAGTGAAAGTGAAGTCACTGAGTCCTGTCCAACTCTCAGCAACCCCATGGACTGCAGCCCACCAGGCTCCTCCATCCATGGGATTTTCCAGGCAAGAGTACTGGACTGGGGTGCCATTGCCTTCTCCGGCAGGAGACGCAGGCAGGCCTCGATTTCCATCCCCATGTTAGCAAGATCCCCTGGAGGAGGGCATGGCAGCCCACTCCAATATTCTCGCCTGGAGAATATTGCTCCTTGCATGGACAGAGGAGCCTGGTGGGCTACCGTCCACAGCATTGCAAAGGGTCAGACACGACTGAAGTGACTGAGCATGCATGCACACACGTCTACTGTAGTCAATTCTACTCAGTAAATCCTTAAGAACCAGAAATGATAACACATCTTCTAAAAGCACTGATACATGTAAAATCAGACAAGGAATATTAAGACAATAGCTCAGAGTTAAAATTCCTACATTTGATCACCAATGTAAGTAAAACATTGCAATTACATATATATATTAAGTGAAGTGAAGTGAAAGTCGCTCGGTTGTGTCCGACTCTTTGTGACCCATGGACTAAATACAGTCCATGGAATTCTCCAGGCTGGAATACTGGAGTGGGTAGCCTTCCCTTTCTCCAGGAGATGCTCCCAACCCAGGGATTGAACCAAGGTCTCCCGCATTGCAGGCAGATTCTTTACCAGCTGAGTCACCAGGTAAGCCCAAGAATACGGGAGTGGGTTGCCATTTCCTACCCCAGGGGATCTTCCCAAGTCAGGGACTGAACCTGCATCTCTTGTGTCTCCTGCATTGTCAGGCGGATTCTTTACCACGGCGCCACCTGGGCTTCCTAAAAAGATATATACCTTAGGCCATAACTCTACTACAGTGATACAAGACTTTTGTGAACAACATGGAGAGTTTTTTTAAAAGTGCTTGGCAATTTCCTGAAATTACTACTAGTTTCAGTGGCTAGGACAACTACATGTGCAAACAGTGGAAGTGTATGTTTTCCAAAATAAAAAAAACAATGTTCAATCAAAGTCGTTATGCTTTTATATTTGGTACTTTGGGCAAGACTTTATGCTACAAGTTTGGACAAAAACCCTTCAAAAACAGGCAGTTTAGGTTGATATTCTCCTTTATTTCTTCCCAATTATTACTTTGCGATCATTATATAGAAATAGGAAATAAAGACAGTATTCGATGGCATACAGTAGGAATCAATCAAAAGCTCACTTAAGAAATAAATGAATGGATTAATAAAAAATATATAAATGAAGGCTTCAAAATGTCAAAGAATGGCCATTAGACCTAAACATTGTTTGGGATAAATAAAAAAAGAAATATCAATCAGGAACTGGAGACCTTCTCTTTAAGTAATTAAATCTATGACATTCATGTTCTGGGATTATTTCCATACTATATTATCACACTAAATTTTTTAATATTTCAAAATGTTAATCATAATAATGTAATTTGCTATTTTTAAAACACTGATGAAAGAAATCAAAGAGGACACTAATAGATGGAGAAATATACCATGTTCATGGATCAGAAGAATCAATATAGTGAAAATGAGTATACTACCCAAAGCAATTTACAAATTCAATGCAATCCCTGTCAAGATACCAGCCACATTTTTCACAGAACTAGAACAAATAATTTCAAGATTTGTATGGAAATACAAAAAACCTCGAATAGCCAAAGCAATCTTGAGAAAGAAGAATGGAACTGGAGGAATCAACTTGCCTGACTTCAGGCTCTACTACAAAGCCACAGTCATCAAGACAGTATGGTACTGGCACAAAGACAGACATATAGATCAATGGAACAAAATAGAAAGCCCAGAGATAAATCCACACACATATGGACACCTTATCTTTGACAAAGGAGGCAAGAATATACAATGGAGTAAAGACAATCTCTTTAACAAGTGGTGCTGGGAAAACTGGTCAACCACTTGTAAAAGAATGAAACTAGATCACTTTCTAACACCGTACACAAAAATAAACTCAAAATGGATTAAAGATCTAAATGTAAGATCAGAAACTATAAAGCTCCTAGAGGAGAACATAGGCAAAACACTCTCAGACATAAATCACAGCAGGATCCTCTATGATCCACCTCCCAGAATTCTGGAAATAAAAGCAAAAATAAACAAATGGGATCTAATTAAAATTAAAAGCTTCTGCACAACAAAGGAAAATATAAGCAAGGTGAAAAGACAGCCTTCAAAATGGGAGAAAATAATAGCAAATGAAGCAACTGACAAACAACTAATCTCAAAAATATACAAGCAACTTATGCAGCTCAATTCCAGAAAAATAAACGACCCAATCAAAAAATGGGCCAAAGAACTAAATAGACATTTCTCCAAAGAAGACATACAGATGGCTAACAAACACATGAAAAGATGCTCAACATCACTCATTATTAGAGAAATGCAAATCAAAACCACAATGAGGTACCACTTCACACCAGTCAGAATGGCTGCGATCCAAAAATCTGCAAGCAATAAATGCTGGAGAGGGTGTGGAGAAAAGGGAACCCTCCTACACTGTTGGTGGGAATGCAAACTAGTACAGCCACTATGGAGAACAGTGTGGAGATTCCTTAAAAAATTGCAAATAGAACTACCTTATGACCCAGCAATCCCACTGCTGGGCATACACACGGAGGAAACCAGAATTGAAAGAGACACATGGACCCCAATGTTCATCGCAGCACTGTTTATAATAGCCAGGACATGGAAACAACCTAGATGTCCATCAGCAGATGAATGGATAAGAAAGCTGTGGTACATATACACAATGGAGTATTACTCAGCCATTAAAAAGAATTCATTTGAATCAGTTCTGATGAGATGGATGAAACTGGAGCCAATTATACAGAGTGAAGTAAGCCTGAAAGAAAAACACCAATACAGTATACTAACACATATATATGGAATTTAGGAAGATGGCAATGACGACCCTGTATGCAAGACAGGAAAAAAGACACAGATGTGTATAACGGACTTTTGGACTCAGAGGGAGAGGGAGAGGGTGGGATGATTTGGGAGAATGGGAATTCTAACATGTATACTGTCATGTAAGAATTGAATCGCCAGTCCATGTCTGACGTAGGGTGCAGCATGCTTGGGGCTGGTGCATGGGGATGACCCAGAGAGATGTTGTGGGGAGGGAAGTGGGAGGGGGGTTCATGTTTGGGAACGCATGTAAGAATTAAAGATTTTAAAATTTAAAAAAAATAAAAAAAAAAAAATTAAAAAAAAATTTAAAAAAAAAGTAAAAAAAAAAAAAATAAAAAAAATAAAATTTAAAAAATAAAAAAAAAATTAAAAAAATAAAAAAAGAGCAAAATTTAAAAATTAAAAAAATAAAAAATAAAAAAAAATAAAATAGAATTTTATCTCAACCTGTTCAAGACCAGACTTGAAAATGGAAGAAATGGAATAGGAAGAAATATGAATGTTAACCCATATAGAACAGATAGCTGAGGAAAGTTCTAAATAAAACAGAATGTATTCACTTGCTTCACTCAGTATGACACAGGGATCTAAAAAGATATTATACAAATCAACTTACTACAAAACAGAAAGAGACTCACAGACTTAGAGAATGAACTTGCAGTTGCAAGGGGCTGAGGGGGGAGAAGGATATGAGAGTGTGGGATTAACACGTTACACACTTCTATATTTGAAATGGATGACCAACAAGGAACTACTGTAAAAAGCACATGGAACTCTGTTCAGTGTTATGTGGCAGCCTAGACAGAGGGGGATTTGAGGGAGAATGGATACACATATATGTATGGCTGAATCCTTTCGCTGTTAACCTGAAACTGTCACAACGTGGTCAACTGGCTTAATTTGTTTACCTTAATACAAATAAAGTGTTTTAGAAAATCAGAATGAATTCAGTAATTATACTTTGCAAATGATATATAAGTCATGGTAGGCAATACAAAATATTTGCTTTAATCTGACCTTAGTTTCCCATCAAGTTAATAACTAAATTTAAATACATAGCTTTAATCTTGATGCTTTTAAAAGCAACAACATAGAAATAGAGTTTTCAAATGATAATTTTCTCCAAATATATGCCCAGGAGTGGAATCGCTGAATCATATAGCAACTTTATTTTTGGTTCTCTAAGGGACAGCCTTACTATTTTCTATAGCTGCTGCACCAATTTACACTCCCACTAGTAGCGCGTGCTGCTGTGTGCTCTCAGTCATGTCCGACTCTTTACAATGCTATGGACTGTAGCCTGGCTCCTCTGTCCATGGGGTTTTCCAGGCATGAATACTGGAGTGGGTTGCTATTTCCTTCTCCAACCACGGGTAGTGTAGGAGGGTTCCGTCTCCCCCACAAACTATAATTCAAAAAGATACATGCACCCCAATGTTCACTGTGCTAAGTCACTTTGGTCATTTCTGACTCTTTGTGGCCCTATGGGCCATAGCCCGCCAGGCTTTTCTGCGCATGGGGTTTCCCAGGCAAGAATACTAGAGTGGGTTGCCATTTCCTCCTCCAGGGCATCCTCCCAACCCAGGGACTGAAGCTGCATCTCTCACACCTTCTGCACTGGCAGTCGGTTTCTTTACCACTATGCCAGCAGGACTGTTTACAACACCCGAGATGCAGAAGCAACCTAAGTATCCACAGACAGACAAATGAGTACAGAAGACGTGGTATATGCATACAATGGAATATTACTCAGCTATAAAACAGAATGAAATAACATCATTTGCAGTAAAATAAATGGACCTAGAGAATATCATACTAAGTGAAATGTCAGACAAATATATAATATTGCTTGTATGTGGAATCTAAGAAATGATACAAATAAACTTCTGTAGAAAACAGAAATAGACTCATAGACATAGAAAACAGAATTATGGTTACTAAAGGGGAAGGAAGGAAGAGGGGATAAATTAGGGGTTGGAGATTAAAATCACACTATTAACATGTATATTTCACTTTTCACTTCATGCATTGGAGAAGGAAATGGCAACCCACTCCAGTATTCTTGCCTGGAGAATCCCAGGGACGGGGGAGCCTGGTGGGCTGCCGTCTATGGGGTCGCAGAGTCAGACACGACTGAAGCGACTTAGCAGCAGCAGCAGCAGCAGCATCGAATCTAAAAATATGGTACTGACGAACCTATTTGCAGGGCAGCGATAGAGACGTGGATGTACAGAATCTACTTGAGGACAGCGTGGGGAGGAGAGGGTGGGACAAACTGAGAGAGTAACAAGGAAATGGATACATTACCATGTTAAAAAGATAGCTAGTGGGAATTGGCTATATAACACAAGCAGCTTAGTCTGATGCTCTGTGATGATCTAGAGGGGTGAAATTGGGGGAGGGGGGAGGTTCTACAAAGAGGGTTACATGTATGTGTGTGTGCGTGCTAAGTCACACCAGGCCTTTCAGACCCCATGGACTGTAGCCCTCCAGGCTCCTCTGTCGATGGGATTCTCCAGGCAGGAATACTGGATCCTCCAGGGGATCTTCCTGACCCAGGGATCAAACCTGCAGTTCTTAAGCCTCCTGCATTAGCAGGCAGGTTCTTTACCACTAGTGCCACCTGGGAAACCTTCATATAGGGATACTTGTAGCTGATTCACTTTGTTTTATGGCAGAAACCAACAACATTTTAAAGTAATTATCCTCCAATTAGAAAGAAAAAAGAACACTATTATATATAAAGCAGACAATCAACAAGGATCTACTACCGTATAGAAGAGGGAACTGTACTCAGTATCCTGTAGTAACCTATAATGGAAAAGACTCTAAAACCGAATACACACACACATATAAATAACTGAATCATTTTGCTGTATATCTGACATTAACACAACACTGTAAGTCAATTATATTTCAATAAATTTTTTAAATGAAAGCAATACCATCAACCTGAATTCAATATCTTATTTATCTACTTTGTATCACCTTCTTTTAATAGTTATAAGACAGACATCGTTTTCCATGCTTTTATTGCTCAGCCCCAAAACCAGAATAACATATATAAACAACAATCCACTAAAATATTGTGTAATGGTTAAGTTCTGCCCGTTATGAACATAAATGTATCTGTATCTGAATAATGACGATGTACTGGAAACAAGAATTCCATGTTCACCATAAAAATTTAAATTCAAGAGCTAAACCACCATCCTTCCTTTTCTCATGCTTCCATCCTTTCTCATGTGTCAATTACAGTAAAAATGGAAGTACTCATTAAACTTATTAAATGAAGACAGACATACATTTCTCTTGTTTTTCATTCTTATGTATCAGTAGCTAAAGATGATCTGTAATGAGGCAAATGGATCCAAAAAGATTCAGTAAGTCTGAGCTTCTTAAATATTGCTTTATACATAAAAACTTGCTTTAAATAATATATTAATGCTTAAAAGTATTGAACTCCGAAGCCTACTTGTAGTTCAGAAGATATGGAACAATAATGATTTGTTTTCTGCGTGCAGAATAACAAACCCATTTCTGAGGTTTTCCCCTGAAAATATATTTCAACCTCATACAAACCTTTTGATTAATGAGTTGAAATCAGAGACTTGTATAGGAAATCCTCAAAGATAGAGCATAGCCAACAATCTCTTATGACATCAAAAAGAGCTCAGTGGGAGATATCCCTTATCACATGCCTGCAGTTTCATATTGATAATTCAGTTATTTAAATTTGGGGGATAACTTTTCCATTTGAAAAGAACCTGTTTAATTTCTGATAGTTCTTATTTTTCAATCATACATTTTAAACAATTTCCTTACAATTTACCCTTTAAAGACAAAATACTTTTCAATTCTTCAGCTAAGAATATTCTTTTCTGCATAAAAATAATGCCTAAATAATTTGCTGTTTTTCATACTAAAAAAAAATGTCATGTCACATTTCAAGTGATACTGGAGGAATCAGGAAAATCTTCGAAAACCCTTTAAAAATGTAATTCATCCTCTCTTTCTTCCACTGACATTTTTCATTTGAAAAGGGTTCAGAGTCAGTCAAACAGTGACTTCTTATCTATACCTGTGGATTTACAAGCAGGTCTGTCTTTTAATGGATTAAGAACTGCAAACTTAGGGCAAATCATGAAGTGATACCCCAAAATCTCCAAAGTTTCCGAGGTGTCTTTGACTATGCATTAAAATGTTAAGCAGCTCTTAAAGATGACTATAACAGAAAGTCCAGCAACTGTTCAAGCTCTCAAGTCAATCTCTTCAAGTTTGTTAGGCAAACTGGCAGATCTCAGGCAAATCTCAGTCTCCATTCTAGTCTATCAAGATGTTAGATGTTATTTTGAAGTTTGTGAAATTCTTTCTGCTGCCGAAACAGTTAAATAAAAATATTCATTTATTCAGAGCAGCTTTTCAGAAAACTGGGCTTCCCTTGTAGCTCAGTCGGTAAAGAATCTGCCTGCAGTACAGAAGACCTGAGTTTGACCCCTGGGTTGGGAAGATCCGCTGGAGAAGGAAATGGCAACCAACTCCAGTATCCTTGCCTGGAAAATCTCATGGACACAGGAGCCTGGTGGGCTGCAGTCCCTGGGGTTGCAAAGAGTCGGGCACGACTGAGAGACTAACACTTACTTTCAGAAAACTGCAAGCACATTACAAAATAATTAGCATTTATACACTACCATGCCGACATAGTTTAATGACAGCAACAGAAATATGATGGAAGCTTTATTTCATTTAGCATACATGTTGCTTTTGAGTATAATATTTTTAATTTTTTCAAAGTCTAATAAGAGTCATGAAATAGAGGAAATACCATGTACATTTTAGTTCCTCTATCAAATAGTCAGTTGATGGCCATGAATAAATTCTATGTTTTATGAATCTTTGGCTTGTCATTGTTAAAGGGGTTTGTCACTTACTACTTAATATGGTGTCCATGACACCATGATTTTCTTTCTCCAGATGCAATATATTATGAGAGGTAGAAAGAACACTGAGATGGTGGGTCAAAGACTCCAGTCTTAAAACTAACTTATCATAAAAGGAATGTTTGACTTGAAAAGATGAGAGATTTCAAAATAAAGACAGCAAAGATCCCTTTTCACTGGATTTTCTTACTCATTCTTTTTTGCATCCACTCATTAGCTTATTCATTCATTTATTCTACTAATATTTCTTAGTTACACTCAGGATAAAGCAACAAGCAAAAAAACCAACTTAGAGCCTGGATAAATCTGAGGAAATGTAATCCATAAGGTTTGGGAAGTTGAAGCCATAGAATTTAGTATTATTTTAGATTTTAGGAAGTAGGAAAGGAAAAATCCAGCAATAATGTTCTGGGTATCTGGCAGGGGCAAATGGGTCAATGGCCATATACCTATTGAGATAAGGCACACAGGGAGAAAAAAAAAAAGATTTAAGGAATCATAGCTTGGAAATATTGGGGCCAAAGTGGCTTTGTAAGGAAGGCAAGAGGTGATTTGGGGTGGGTTAGATAGCCAAGCCTGTGACTTGGAAGCAAGGTCTTGACTAGAGTGCAAAATGTTGGCATTTATTCGTTAAGACCAGCTTGTATATGGTAATAAAATTCATAGAATTGTTGATCTAGAAGAGAGTATAACATGATAAAACAATAAGATTGAGGATAGAGTTCCAAGAATTTTCAAAAGGCAGAGAGGTAGAGGAGCAGGCACAGAATTTAAGGGAAGTGTAACAAAACAGAAAAACAGGAAGAAACTGGACATGGTACCATAGCATCCAATGGATTGATTGAGAATTTAAAGGAGGAAGTATCAATCAAGTAACCTGAAAATTTATGTAAGTAAGAAAAGGACTGGGAAAATTCCTTTTGATGAGATGGAGACCATGGGTATCTGGGATGAAAGGGGTGTTTTAGAATAGGAGGCCAGCACACGGATCAGAGTAGGTTCAAAATCAAATCGGAGAAAAGTGGCACAAGTTATGTGATCCTGACCAAGTCCCTAACCCTCCGAACTTCAGTTTCTTCAAACCAAAAAGTAATTACAATATCTTTCTCATATGGTGGCTGTGAGGATTCACTCAGATAACATGTACACAGTACCTAATAAACATTTACTATTTCACCATAAAGAAAATGAAGCCCTTCTAAGAGCATGTCCACATACTTCCATCATCCCATCTAGCCATTCAGCGTCTGTGGTCACATTCCTTCTTTAACACCTCTATCCAAAACACTCTCCCTACCTTGATTTTTATCTTTCTTTTAAATATCTCCTGGATTCACATTTCTTATCAGCATTTCCCAGTTTTGTTTGTTTGTTTGCTTGTTTTTTGTTTTCTATCAACTGAGATGTAGAGGACCAGCCAGCTTCAATTCACTCTACAGCTCTGATTTGGGCTCCAAATCCTTGCCAAGATAAACTTACTTAAACCCCACTTTCGTCATGTTATTCATTTGTGCAAGTCCCTTCACTGCTTCCTCTAGACCATCCGACGTGAACATCTATGCCTGAATCCTAATACCACCGCAGCGTTGCTCCACGGAGTCTGCTTGACTGCCCGTCTGCTCTCCAGAATTAACTCTTCCTTATCACACCTTCATCCTCCTCTAGCTTGACTCCCACACCTTCCTGAGAATTGTTGTGGCTACCTGGCAGACACAACATCGTCCTGGCTGCCCTGATAAATCCTACTAATGTTGCAAGATTAAAGATATTCTCTTTCACCAAACAATTCTGAACTCTACAATAAACTGAGTTCTCCTCTCCTAATTCTCCCATAACATTTACAGTCCACACAGTTTTGCATTTAATTATTCCCTAGTGGTTTCCCTTGGATAACTCTTCATCTCAACAGGATTATATGCATCTTGAACTCCAGATGTATTTTTTATTTGTTTATTCTATGGTAATTAATACAGTTCGTGATGCAATAATTGCAGAATACAAACTGAACATCATTGATTGGATGAGAATTTTCATAAGCTCATAGACCTAATTGTACAGTTAAAAGTTGATTTTAAAGACAAAAAAAAAGTTGTCTTAATATATGTCTGTTCTTTGTATTACAACAATCATACATTTCATTTGCTCAACATTTTATTGCACTAACTACATTACCTCGTGTGTGAAACATGGAGCAGGATGAAAGATAAAGGTTCTTTTTTTCTGCCCAGTTCATATTTTTGCAGCTACTCTTCAAAAAGAAGCCCACTTTAAAAAATTATTTTTAACATGCTGGGTAAGTTCACACAAAATATTTGAGACACATAGGATGGACTAATCAATTTTGGTAAAAGATAATATTGTTAGTGCTGAGGGCTGTTTCTCTTATCTTCTTGATAATGCATACTTTTAAAAGTCTGTGATTACTCAAAGACTTATGATAGCTTCACTTAAAAAAAAAAAGCCCTAAGTCAGAAATCACTACCAAACATACTGCAGCTTTTAAGATATCAACCTACTTTTTTTTTGTCCAAATAAAAGAAGTTTACTGTGGAAAGAAAACTTAAAATCAAGAGAGATACCCTCAAATCTTTCTTTATTGAAGGTGCTATCAAGTCAATGCTTTGTTTCTTTTTAATAGAGTCATTTTGATGCCTCATTAAAGAGCAAATTATATGAAAACTGTGGCATACCAAAGGGGAACAGACAAGATGGGGGCATTTTAGCATAATTATCAGCAATCATGCTTCAACTGAATTCAGCATTAAGTTGATAGCATAAATGTATATGGTATTTATGGGACATCCCTTAACTCCAGGCTCAGATTTCAAAGAAGATGGCTGCAAGTAAATGAGATGACAGAAGATCCTATTTCATTTGCTGAAAATAAACTTTGGGTTGATTTGAACTTGGTTTTAAATATATAACCAAATTTTAAAGCAGACCACATGAATTAGCTCATAATGTTTATCAGGCCTTACTACAGCACAAGGCTATAGCGTCAGAACCCATATTTATATTTTCTTCATGGTTGGAAAACATTATACATCATGGTATCAAACATGGACAGCCCCGAAGTCATGCTGAGTTCAAAAAGCGCTCAAAGATTCTAAAAATCTCAAAACATTTTCAAAGTCAGCCAAGGTGGCTGAAGTATGGCAGAGCTCTTGCTATTTTATGGTTTAACCATTTGACAGCTGCCTGCCAGATACATAAGAGGGTTAGGCGATCATTTTACTGCTGATTATCTTCACAGCCAAACTGCAGTCTTGCCACTATGCCTGTTTCCTCAGGCATTAATAACAGCATGTTTCATCTGCATTTTAAGAGAAATAGGGCCATTTATACTATACTCTGTTGATCCATCTCAAAGCATGGTTTGGCACAGGAAAAGATGGTTCTTGGTTAACAGCTACAAATCGCCTTATAGGGACACCTTTTCTAATTTTCCTTCTCAATTTTTGAGTCATACAGTCATAACACACACTAAACTACAGTTTTGAACATAAACTTGAAATACGACATTCCCTATTCAAGTACTCCAGTCAAACCCTGATAAATCAGGCTGGCCATGCCGTGATCTTATCCCTTCTGACTCTTTAATAAATCGAACCTTGTAACTTTGTACTGTTGGAAGTTGTCACTAAATGAAATTGTGACCTTATCCGGCGCATGAACTTATCCTGCTGACAACTACATTTATTGTGTGGATAAGAAAGGAAAAAAAAGAAGAGAAAAGAATAAAGAAAAAAATGAGATATTTGATAATTCTGATCTTAGCCATATGTAACTCTAACAGATGGGATCTTTTTGATGTTCCATTAATGATTTGCCAAAGATGAGTTTCTACTTAGAGAAAAATGCTCACCCTAGGTAAGTGCTAGGGGCACTGCAGATGGCATGAAAAGTGCATGAAGAGGTACTAGGTGACAGCAGCGAATCAGAAGCTATTAGCGTAACACAAAGAGCCCTGAATTAGGTTGTAATTGCACTGGAAAAGATAACATAATGGTGGTGGCAAAATAGAAACATTCCCTTTTCACGCAATGCATTCAGCACCTAAAACTAAAACAAGACACTGGAATTGTCTGAAACGTAGCAAAGTTAATTCACTGCATTTCTTAAGAATACAAAACACACCCTTTGGCTACAGTTTCTAAAAACTCATAGAAAATCAACGTGTATAGCATTAAGAAGCAAATTTACATGCATACGCTACCAGATACTGGCATGTATTTACTAACTCAGGAACCTTTTACTTTCCCATTCTAGCTGGCATTAAGGATTCATTCTGAAGCTATTATATGTCTGAATATTCTATCTTAAGACCCATTGGAACCTACAAATTATCATCTTTCAGACAGATAAAAAGAGATAAAATATGGTTCTAGGTAGTACTATTACTGGTAATAAAGTACACAATTCAAGATGTTTTTAAAAACAAAACTGGGATCTGAAATAACTAAGAAACCTCTACCTGCCTCTTCACATATAAAAATAAGTTTCATACACAGAGACCACGTTCAAGACTGAGAGAAAGAAATTGCTGTATTCTGCTCTTTGTTCTGTGGTGTATTTATACGAAGCAAAACCTAGCTCATCCCAGGTGTCTGAAACTATTCACTTGGAGTGTGACTAACTCTTGCAAATGTTTGGAAAAGTCACTGGAAGGAAGAACTGCAGTTTCTGGACATTGTTCAGCTGCTGAAAGGAGGAGGGGGAGTTGGCACTCTTTCGCTCAAGAAACCTGGCACAGTAGGCTTCTTCACTGCCAGAACCCCCTCTGACCTTTCAGACACCACTCCTTGTCACAGGCCGACCCACCACCACTTCCTGATTCAAATCCTGAGACACAGAGGGAGGGTATGTTCTGGGAGGTACAGTTAGGGAGGAGCAGCCTTGGTTTTGAGAGGTTTTGGGCGAGCAGACACAGGAAACAGCAGCAGTGGAGCAAAAGTCAGAAGTCTCTATCGGCAGGAGGTCCATAGAAGGGTCAGGGCCTGCAGAGCGCTGGTCAGAGAAGCGTGTTCTCTCCACGAGGACAAACTCTATAAAGGAGAAACTTTGGGTAAAAATCAACTGTAAGCTCCTGTTCGACAGAAAGCAGCAAGGAATAGCTTTTAAAGCATATTGAATATAGAACACCAGTAGACCTCATTGGGATTCCAGGGTCGGGAAGACCCCCTGGAGACGGGATAGGCTACCCACCCCAGTTCTCCTGGGCTACCCTGGTGGCTCACATGGTAAGAATCCTCCTGCAATGCGGGAGACCTGGGTTCAGTCCCTGGGTTGGGAAGATCTCCTGGAGGAGGGCATGGCAACGCGCTCCAGTGTTCTTGCCTGGAGAATCTCCATGGACAGAGGAGCCAGGCAGGTGACAGTCCATGGGATCGTGAAGAGTCAGATGCGACTAAGCAAAGCACAGACCTCATTGATATTTAAGGTTCTAAATTTAAGGCAACATTTATTTTTGTCTGTTAAAGTTCCATGTTTTCTCATAGTTACATTTATTAATTTAGAAGGCGATATTTGGCACACAATGGAACTTTTCACAAGCCATTGCTGATACTTGAAGATCACTGCCTTGTGAGGTATACTAGAGCCAACTGGGAGGCTCAATGGGAAAGAATCCACCTGCCAATGCAGGAGACTCAGGAGACTCAGGATTGATCCCTGGGTCCAGAGGATCCCCTTGAGTAGGAAATGGCAACCCTCCCCTCTCCAGCATTCTTGCCTGTGAAATTCCATGGACAGAGGAACCTGGTGGGCTACAGTCCAAAGGGTCATAAAGAATCAAATATGAATGAGTAAATGAACATGCCTCATGAGGTGTATCTTGACATCCATTAATCCAGATACTAGACCTTGAAATACCAGACCACCTGACCTGAGAAATCTGTATGTACGTCAGGAAGCAACAGTTAGAACTGGACATGGTACAAGAGACTGGTTCAAAATTGGAAATGAGTACATCAAGGCTGTATATTGTCACCCTGCTAATTTAACTTACATGGAGAGTAAATCATGAGAAACGCTGGGCTGGATGAAGCACAAGCTTGAATCAAGATTGCTGGGAGAAATATCAATAACCTCAGATATGCAGATGACACTACCCTTATGGCAGAAAGTGAAGAAGAACTAAAGAGCCTCTTGATGAAAGTGAAAGAGGAGAGTGAAAAAGTTGGCTTAAAGCTCAATATTCAGAAAACTAAGATCATGTCATCTGGTCCCATCACTTCATGGCAAATAGATGGGGAAACAGTGGAAACAGTGACAGACTTTATTTTCTTGGGCTCCAAATCACTGCAGATGGTAACTGCAGCCATGAAATTAAAAGACACTTATTCCTTGGAAGAAAAGTTACGACCAACCTAGACAGCATATTAAAAAGCAGAGACATTACTTTGCCGACAAAGGTCCGTCTAGCGAAAGCTATGGTTTTTCCAGTAGTCATGTATGGATGTGAGAGTTGGACTGTAAAGAAAGCTGAGCACTGAAGAATTGATGCTTTTGAACTGTGGTAACATAGAAGACTCTTGAGAGTCCCTTGGACAGCAAGGAGATCCAATCAGTCCATGCTAAAGGAAATCAGTCCTGAATATTCATTGGAAGGACTGATGCTGAGGCTGAAATTCCAATAATTTGGCCACCTGATGCAAAGAACTGACTCATTTGAAAACACTCTAATGCTGGGAAAGACTGAAGGCAGGAGAAGGGGACGACAGAGGATGTGATGGCTGGATGGTATCATTGACTCAACGGACATGAGTTTGAATAAACTCTGGGAGTTGGTTATGGACAGGGAGGCCTGGTGCACTACAGTCCATGGGATCACAAAGAGTCGGACACGACTGAGTGACTGAACTGAACTGAACTGAACCCAGATACAGTCATGCTTTTAACATTGTGAGATGGTATAGACAGAGATGAAAGAAAATGTATTGACAAGATTTAACAGGTAAACATTCTTAAGTATAAATTGTGATTAGGATGAGTTTTGTCCGGAAGGAAAAATCCACATGAAGCTCCATGTGGGGGTGGGGAGGTCACATTTTAGGTCACAATACGAGAGAACCAAGGGATGGCAAAATAATTTGACAAATGAACAAATAACATGGGAATTATAGCATTATTGTGAAACCCTTTAGTATACTTCAAGGAAGTAACAGTGCCCTCCAAAGTACTCTCAGTCAAAGAAGACTGCAGAAGATTGTTCTAAAAGTGATAGTCCATTACACATTTTACTTTTTTTTTATTCTGAGAACAAATATCATTTTTTTAACGTTCTTAAAAAGAAATAGAAAACAATTATGAAGAGAATAGAAATTTAACATGTTACCAATGAATACAAATTTGAGGATACTTGAGTTCACATCTAACACTATTGCCGCTGCAGCACATATAATACTGAAGTGTTTTATGGCTCAGCAGGTATGGAATCTGCCCACAGTGCAGGAGCCCACAAGAGACATGGGTTCGATTCCTGGTATAGGAAGATCCCTGGAGGAGGAAACGGCAACCCACTTCAGTATACTCACCTGAAAAATCCCACAGTCAGAGGACCTGGTGGGCTACAGTACAAAGGGTCGCAAAGAGTTGGACATGATGGAGCACATGAAGCCTTGATATGGGTCCCCAAACTGGGGAGAATAAATCTTGTGCACTGACCATGAACACATTATCTATATCAGCCATTTAATTCTCTTAGTTTATGGCTTCTTCAGAATTACAATATACGTATGTTAAGTGTTAGTTGCTCAGTCGTGTCTGACTCTGCAACCCCACGGACTGCAGCCCACCAGGCTCCTCTATCCATGGAATTCCCCAGGCAAGAATACTGCACTGGGTTGCCATTCCCTTTTCCAGATGTAGGGATCGAACCTGAGTCTCCTGCATTACAGGCGGATTCTTTAGTGTCTGAGCCACCAGGGAAACCCATAATATATGTATATATTTTTTAATTTGAAAATGCCTTTAGTATACAGAAAGATTTACTATGAAGGTTATAATACAGGCACAAAGATTTTATTTCTAAACCTTGAACTTATTGCTAAAGACATTTTTAGTTTCAGATAATACTTTTAAAAAAGTAATTCCTAAAGATCAAGCAAGCTGCAGTCATTTACTCATAATTCTGGAGTATTTTATTAATGCTTATATATATTCACAGTTGTATATATTCTTAAGTTACACATAACAGACCAGAGTATCTTGCCAAAAGCGGCCTTCTTGACACTGACTTTTTGGGAGGTGCATATAGTCCATCTCTCTGTGCTGTCAAGGCCTTAGCTCTCTAGTATATGACCCAAAATACCCACCATCAGTGTTATGTTTAAAAATCTATCATCTTTTGAAGTCTGTCTCTCATTTCCTTATAAACATTTCCCTGATTCATATAGCCTCTGCATGGCAGAAAATCAGAGGTGATCTCTTCCTTTGAACTTCCAGAGTATTTGATTTTAGCTCTAATAATTTTTTTTAACCATTTTCTTCCGTGTAATAGTGATTTGTGTGTATTTATTATCACTGTACATGGAACATTCTAGATTACCCCACAATGTTTTTACCTGGTAGGGTTGCAGAAATTATAAATGTGTGTGTGTGTGTATGTTCACTGTTTTGGGTTAAATGATTGTTTTAAAGAAATGATAATTCTTGCACATTCTTAATATTTTACTTTATAACACATATTAATGAGAAGTTTGTAGAATAGGCATTATTATTATGATTATTTTATCATTTTACTATCATAGGCATTGGGCTTTTTAACTCAAAGCTGAAGTAACTTATTTAAGTTACAAAATGAGTAGTCTTGTAGAATTTCAACCCTAGTTTTCTGAGCCTCTCATGTTGATTTCACTTTATCAGATTGCCTCTTTTTAAAAATTTTAATGACTTAACTAGGTGGAAGGATTTCAAGCACCACTGTCATATCAGCAGCCATTATAGTGGATTCATTTATAAGATTAGCTGCCAGTCAATTTGGGAAGCAGAATGTGAATGCCTGGAGGACGGGGCCACAGGGTGAGTTTTGAAGGAGGCAAAGTGGTGGAAATATTAAACAAACAAGACACTGGGAAAGCAATACAGAGAGAAGAGTGGCAAAATTATTGTTTGATTATGAGTTCACAATAAACATTTACATTTCTGTCCCACAAATTTCAGATAGAAGAAATCAAAGATATATGGTTTTAAAACAGAGGAATATCCCCCACCTCTCCCCTCTTCACAATAGCTCCTGACTACCATTCCTCAGAGAATGTATTCTGTTACTGAATAAACTTTAAAAAATGAAAAAAATTTTAAAAATTGATAATCTGATTAAATATATCAAGTCATTATTAACATATGAAATAATATAAACTTTTCTTTCTAAGAACATGAAGTGTATAAGGCATTTTGAATATTCCAAAACAATTTCCCATCTTTTCATTTGGTTGATAGCATTTTCTCTGAAGAGAACTTTCTGATGTGAAATTATACGCAGTGATTGCAAACTAGAAAATCTGGTGCCTTCACATTCTCCAACTTGTAAAATATTTCTATATATACACACACACATATGTGTGTGTGTGTATGTGTTATTCTTCTCTTCAATTCCTCTCGCCTTTCCTTGGATCATTCCCTTTCCAAAATGAATGTGGGATATAGAAATGCCAGATCGTGAAGAAGGAAGCAAGGGAGAGAGCAAGGAAAGAAAGCAGGCAGGCAGGCTGGCTGATAGTACTCAAGAGCGTAGTCTCCACAAACTCAGAGATCACTGTGCAGAACTGAGGTTTAAGCCTTTCCTCCACTTAGAAGCAAATGCCTCTGACTAAATCATTTCCGTGGAGTGACCTCTAATATGAAGTTTTACATATGCTCATTTGGAGCATGGTCCAATAGACCTACAAGAGATCACCAAGCATTAGTGATACATAGTGATATAGTGAAGTCGCTCAGTCGTGTCCGACTCTTTGTGACCCCATGGACTGTAGCCTACCAGGCTCTTCTGTCCATGGGATTTTCCAGGCAATAGTCCTGGAGTGGATTGCCATTTCCTTCTCCAGGGGATCTTCCCAACACAGGGATCGAACCCCGGTCTCCTGCATCGTAGACAGATGCTTTACTGGAATCTAGGACTATTTTTATTCATAAAACCTCACTCAACTGAACTTCATTTATAGAAGTATTTTCTCATTCAAAATTATTTGTTGAACACATAATGTCAGGCAGGATGCTGGATACTGGAGATATAAACATGAATCATATGTAGATCTTTTCCTTATGTAACTTATTCTTATGTAACTTATTGGTTGTGTGGTAATTAGCACCTAACACACAAAGCTTTTTGATAAAGGAAAGAGACACAATTTGACCAGCAAGAAGAAAAGTCTCCTACATCAGCTCAGATTCAGAATGACAACTCAGAGGTGTGAAAGCTGGCAAAAGACAGTATAAATCATCTTTTTTCTTTAATAGATCAGAAATAATTTATTTCAAAAATGAATACAATACAGCGTTAAACACTGCATTTAAACACATTTGTTATGTTACAGGGCGTCCCTGGTGGTCCAGATGGTAAAGGATCTGCCTGCAATGCAGACAACCTGGGTTCCATCCCTGGGTTGAGAAGATCCCCTAGAGGGGGGCATGGTAACCCACTCCAGTATTCTTGCTTGGAGAATCCCATAGATAGAGGAACTACTTCCAAGGCAGAGGTTCGGTAAACTAGAGAGCACTGCCTTGAGTTAAAATTATGACCAACTCAGAAGACACAAATGACTGAAATTTGTGGTAAGAAAAAAAAGGTTAAAGACCATAGAAATTGTAAATGATAGTAAGTTTCTGTTGTTCAGTATTGCAAGTGAGTTAATTTTAGACAAAATGATATTTCTTAAAAGTGTTGGAATAGAACTTGCAATGTACCTTCATGTTAAATATTACTAGCCCTTTCTTATAAAATATTTTTAATATTAGAATATACTTCATTCTTTTTTGATAATTTCATATAAACTCCTGAAATTGAGATAATAATACTAGAAGTTATCACTTTAAGCACTACAGATCAGAGACATAAGCTCATTTGCAAGTGTATCTTCACTAGAAATGCATGCATCTATCACTGTTTATAGTGGTTACAGGTAGAAGGGACCCTTTTCATCACTTGTTCCTTGACAGATCACTTGACAGACCAGGTGAAGTAATCTACAGATGGTCATCAACTTACAATGGATCAATTTAGGATTTTCCACTTTACGATGATGCGAAAGCAAAGTGCTTCTGCTGCTAAGTCGCTTCAGTCGTGTCCGACTCTGTGTGACCCCTGAGACAGCAGCCCACCAGGCTCCCCCATCCCTGGGATTCTCCAGGCAAGAACACTGGAGTGGGTTGCCATTTCCTTCTTCAATGCATGAAAGTGAAAAGTGAAAGTGAAGGCGCTCAGTCGTGTCCGACTCTTAGCCACTGCATGGACGGCAGCCTACCAGGCTCTTCCATCCATGGGATTTTCCAGGCAAGAGTACTGGAGTGGGATGCCATTGCCTTCTCCAAAAGCAAAATGCACTCAGTAGAAATTATACTTCGAATGTTGATCTCTTCCCAGGCTAGCAATGTGCCATTTGATAATCATACTCTCTTTCTCGTGATGCTGGGCAGCAAGCTATAGCTTGAAGTCAGCTATGAGATCATGAAGGTAAACAACTCTTAATATTCTGTACCCACACAACCATTTTACTTTCAGTACAGTTTTCAATAAATTACATGAGATATTCAGCATTTCATTATAAAATAGTTTTGGGGGTTAATTTTGTCCAACCATAGGTTAATGTGAGTGTTTTGAGCATACTGAAGACAGGTAGGCTAAGCTATGATACTGGGTATTAAGTGCATTTTTGACTTACTATATTTTCATCTTTCAATGGGTTTGTGGGGCTATAACACCATTGTATGTAAGTCAAGGAATATCAATATTCTCTAAGAGGTGAACACATCCAGAACTAATGGTAAGATTCTTGATATCAGAATCCCCCACCCAGAAACAACCACATCTATCTAAACTATGTATTTGATGCAAGAAGACAACTGCCGTTCTTTCTTTAAAAATGTAGATGTAAGTAATTATTTGACAATTATATATAAGAATACTCAAATAATCAACACTATTAATATTTAAGGATATTTGTAAAACTCTATCATGTAAATGAATAGAGTGAAAGTCGCTACAGTCCATGGAATTCTCCAGGCCAGAACACTGGAGTGGGTAGCCTTTCCCTTCTCCAGAGGATATTCCCAACCCAGGGATGGAACCCAGGTCTCCCACATTGCGGGCAGATTCTTCACCAGCGAAGCCACCAGAGAAGCCCAAGAATCCTGGAGTAGGTAGCCTATCCCTTCTCCAGTGGCTCTTCCCAACCCAGGAATCGAACCAGGGTCTCCGGCACTGCAGGTGGATTCTTTACCAACTGAGCTATCAGGGAAGCCCCAAATAAATAGATGTTGTCCATAAATACCAAGAATTTTTGTAAATAAATATTAGAGGTTAGAAAGTCTGTTTGGAGTAATGAATGTATAAACATTGGTGACATATTCAAAAAGGCTTTTTTTTTTAAAAGATGGATATAAATGTAAAGATAACTTGCACTAAGCTATTAAATATATGTTATGTCTGATTTTCTCTTTAGCTTCACTAACTTAAATAAAACCATAAATAATAAATCATATTCTGTAGCTCCATTTTAGTTTCTTTATATTATTCATCTTAAATATTAGTTATCTAGAATAGAGTTGAAATATAATAGATATTAAACTATGAAAATAATTAAGCACAGTGTTAACTAGAGTCAAAGTAACAATTTTCCATTGCCAAGAGCATAGGCTTAAGCACTCTACTTTCAATTTGTAGTAATAATCTGTAATATTTTCTCCCTCACTGAATGCATGTGTTCCACAATTGTGAATTTTCTTGTATGATGAATTGGACCAAGGAAAGGAAAGCATGACACTTTTATGAGCATATTGGGAAATAATTGCATATAGAGATAATAAGGAGATGGCCAATAGAACATTATTAAATTAGATTTGACAAATTCTTACAATGATTTCATAAATCATCAAGAACAGGGATTATATACACTCTTAGGATTCAAAAATACAGATGATATGAGGAAAAAATGTATTGATTATCTTGAGCACCAGCCTGTATTCTTAGTGTACCCACTGACTTGCTATTATTTCCCATGGGTATCAGTTTAATTTCCTACTTGTTCTTCCGAAGTTTGTTGTGAACATGAAAACAAAAAGGTGAAAGTCTCAATACGATGTCCAGTACACAGAAAGTGTTCAACAAATGTTATAAATTTTATCTTAGTATTTTTAAATTGAGAGTAAATGGATAAAATGAGGGAAGGGAAATAAAGTATATGGATAAAACCTACTGGCATTGCAGACTTGCTTGATCATTGTAATTACTTCAAGTAAGACAAGCTTCCACCCTGAACCATTTTCACTCCAGACGTAGAAAAATGAGAGGCATAAAAGATCATACTGGATCCAAAAGATGCCAGGAAGAGCCCCTGGAGGTGATGGAGAGCTTCAGCCCATAGTAGCCCACACTGCTATTTCTTAGCTACTTCATAGCTAAGCAAGGCTGAGGTCTGCAGTTGTGAAATTTAACATCAAAGGTGAGTTACCAATTCCATTTCTAGAACCAGGATTAACTGCTCCACTGACATTATCCTGACAGTGTAGAATTCCAGATAGGAGAAAATAAGGAATATGCTTATATCTCTATGAAAAAAAAATTGAACAATCATATTTAAGACAATGGGAAATATTTATCCTATTTTACTATCATTGTTAGACTTTTTCATTTCCCCCCTCAAGTGTTCTCGATTATAAAATTATCAGGATATATTCATAATATTTACTGAGTGCTTATTTTGGTGCCAGATACTATATTGAGTTCTTTACTTAATGGTCTCACCCTCACAGCACAGTTAACAGGAGCAACAGAGAAGTAAACTGCTGCTCATGGTAAACCACTTAAATGAAAGGAAAAGTATTTTTATTAGCTCTCATTATCTGTTTTTGAATATTGGGTCTTATTTTTTTCTAAATATTTAGAGTAGATATATATATATTACTTTCTTTTCCTTTTTAACTTAGAATAATTTTACTCAAACTGTTGCAATCAAATGAGTCACAACAGGTGGGGAGAGAAGCCGATCAAGATTAAAGAATAGCTATGATTACCTACTACATGATCCAGGAGAGATGGCTCCTGGGAAGAAAGAGAAGTCCCTAACAAGCACTGCTACCCTGAATAACGGTGATTATATGTATAATGGACAATTATATGAAAGTCAGGACAATTCTAATTTCTTGATGGGAAAAATGGTAGTATTCCAAATGTAAACAGATACTCCCTGCAGTAGTCCTTCACAAATATTATATTACTATAATCTCTCAAACTTATATATCTCTTTATCAAAATAAAAATCTTTCCTCAACCAGAATCTTGTGAAAATGTAGATTTATTATTACTACTGTCATCATTGTTTTTGGCCCTTCTGAACAAAATGTGAGCTTCTAAACCAAGAGAAAAAGCAATGATTTTGAGTAAAGCATATTTTCAAGAAAAATTACTAATAGGATTTTAAAGTACATTGTTAATTTATTCTTTTGCATTTTCAATGCTAAAAAAGTATGAAAAAAATCAAGAATCAAGGCTATGACACAATGACAGTATTTAGCCATTAGTTATTACTAACCACGTAGGCCAGGCAAGATTATGGTTCCATAAGCCAGTCGAGGGACAAGCATGTATCATTAGTCCTACCAAATTCATTTTTTAATTTATTTGCTGAATAAGTATGCAGTGAGCACCACTTTTATGTATGGCCCTATAATTATCATGCATTTTGGGTACCATTTTCCTTAAATAATTTTGCTGAAGATCATTAAATCTATACTTCAAACCCAACTTTTATCAACAATAAAGCAAACACTTCTACCTTTATATTTAATCATGACCACATGAGTCACTCATACCTCCTTTTCTCTAGAACATGAAATTAGAGTAGAATGTTTTTAGTTTTAGCTTTATTATATGGATTTATAATCAAGCTGGCAGGACCAGAGCTAAAATCTGAAACAGGAGCTAGAAGCAAAAGAATAATGTAAACAAGATTTAAAATGAGACTACTTAATAGAATAAATTCTAAAGCACTTAAGAGAAATTAATTTACATACACACAATGCAATTACAAGAAAAGAAGAGGCCAGCATCATTAGAGCAGGGTGAAAGAAGACTCCAATTATAAATCATGGCGATCCTCACTTGACCTCACTTAGAATATTATTAGTCATAAATACTGCCTATGTATGAATTGAAATGACAGAACTTTATTTCTTTTATCAATATACTAATACACATGTTAGAACTGATTATATCCTTAATAGTTCACACTCTTGAGGCTTCCCTACTATTATAATTCAGAAATGTATTCTGACACATGCTATTTTGTTTCAGAATTTTACTGTTTGAGAAACCTAAGGGCCCCTGGTTTTGTGACTCATGGAAATATCATGGAGAGGACCAAAACGGATACGAAGAGGGCATCCTCCAGAATGCCTTCTGATAATCAGCCACTCTCGGTTAGGATTATTCACACACTTTTCCTTTGCACCAACATCCATTAGAGTACCTACCATAATGCAGCATGTGTGTCTGTATGTCTGACTAAGGTCAGGATGTAAGAATTTCATAAATATTA
Source organism: Capra hircus (assembly GCF_001704415.2). Taxonomy (NCBI): domain Eukaryota; kingdom Metazoa; phylum Chordata; class Mammalia; order Artiodactyla; family Bovidae; genus Capra; species Capra hircus. The sequence continues at coordinate 23,075,185 of NC_030821.1, read as the reverse complement.
TTTAAATATACAGAAGAAGGATGGAAAGAATAGAGAAGAGTATGAAGACTATCTGCAAAAGCATATAGAGTCACTTCAATTACAGAGGATAAGATAAGCATGAAAGTGTAAATGAAGGAAAGGATGCAACTCTTAAAAATGAGAAAACAAAGATTTCTTCCTTTATATATTGTTAGTAGGTTTTATTTCTTTCAGATATATAAATACAAAAATATGATTTTAAAGAGAGAGAGAGACAGATGAATTTATATAATCTGATTGAGGCGGGGAAGTTATACAACAAAGTTTCCCTTGGCTGCTGACTTTATGATAACACCCTGTGTAACAACGCTCTCTTTTAATCCATGGGGAGCAGTGCACTCAGGGGGAACACTGTTACTCTGCTCTTCAAAGGAAATGGAGGTAAATACTTCAGAGGGTTTGAATCCAGAAGATTCTTAATTAACTTCTAATCATGGAAATGCAAATCAACCTAAACAGTCTAAAAACATCACCAAGATCTTCTATTGGCTTTAATTATGGATCAATAGACCACTAGCCAGTAAACATCTTTCTGGACAGTAAAAACAGCCTAATGAACAATCTGACTTCCTGAGAACACTTTTAGTTCTAAAAAAATATGTAAAAATTCAACACACACACTCACAGACAAGTAGACTAAAACTGGAGAAATCAGAATAAGACAAGTGGGTTGTCAATGTCAATATCATAATTGTAATGATATACTGAAATTTGTAAATTGAAACTACTAGAGGAAACTAGGGAAAGGGTATAAGAGATGTCTCTGAGTTATTCCTTACAACTACATGTGAATCAGAAGTTATTGATATTTCTCCCGGCAATCTTGATTCCAGCTTGTGTTTCTTCCAGTCCAGCGTTTCTCATGATGTACTCTGCATAGAAGTTAAATAAGCAGGGTGACAATATACAGCCTTGACGTACTCCTTTTCCTATTTGAAAAAAGTCTGTTGTTCCATGTCCAGTTCTAACTGTTGCTTCCTGACCTGCATACAGATTTCTCAAGAGGCACCTTAGGTGGTCTGGCATTCCCATCTCTTTCAGAATTTTCAACAGTTTATTGTGAGCCACACAGTCAAAGGCTTTGGCATAGTCAATAAAGCAGAAAGAGATGTTTTTCTGGAACTCTCTTACTTTTTCCATGATCCAGCGGATGTTGGCAATTTGATCTCTGGTTCCTCTGCCTTTTCTAAAACCAGCTTGAACATCAGGGAGTTCACAGTTCATGTATTGCTGAAGTCTGGCTTGGAGAATTTTAAGCATTACTCTACTAGCATGTGAGACGAGTGCAATTGTGCAGTAGATGAGTGCAATTGAGCATTCTTTGGCATTGCCTTTCTTTCGGATTGGAATGGAAACTGACCTTTTCCAGCCCTGTGGCCACTGCTGAGTTTTCCAAATTTGCTGGCATATTGAGGGCAGCACTTTCACAGCATTATCTTTCAGGATTTGAAACAGCTCAACTGGAATTCCATCACCTCCACTAGCTTTGTTTGTAGTGATGCTTTCTAAGGCCCAATGACTTCACATTCCAGGGTGTCTGGCTCTAGATTAGTGATCACATCATCATGATTATCTGGGTCGTGAAGATCTTTTTTGTATAGTTCTTCTGTGTATTCTTGCCACCTCTTCTTAATATCTTCTGCTTCTATTAGGTCCAGACCATGTCTGTCCTTTATTGAGCCCACCTTTGCATGAAATGTTCCCTTGATATCTCTAATTTTCTTGAAGAGATCTCTAGTCTTTCCCATTCTGATGTTTTCCTCTATTTCTTTGCATTGATTGCTGAAGAAGACTTTCTTATCTCTTCTTGCTATTCTTTGGAACTCTGCATTCAGATACTTATATCTTTCCTTTTCTCCTTTGCTTTTCACCTCTCTTCTTTTCACAGCTATCTCTAAGGCCTCCCCAGACAGCCATTTTGCTTTTCTGCATTTCTCTTCCATGGGGATGGTCTTGATCCCTGTCTCCTGTACAATGTCACGAACCTCATTCCATAGTTCATCAGGCACTCTATCTATCAGATCTAGGCCCTTAAAACTATTTCTCACTTCCAATGTATAATCATAAGGGATTTGATTTAGGTCATACCTGAATGGTCTAGTGGTTTTCCCTACTTTCTTCAATTTGAGTCTGAATTTGGTAATAAGAAGTTCATGATCTGAGCCACAGTCAGCTCCCGGTCTTGTTTTTGTTGACTGTATAGAGCTTCTCCATCTTTGGCTGTAAAGAATATAATCAATCTGATTTCGGTGTTGAGCATCTGGTGATGTCCCATGTGTAGAGTCTTCTCTTGTGTTGTTGGAAGAGGGTGTTTGTTATGATCAGTCCATTTTCTTGGCAAAACTCTATTAGTCTTTGCCCTGCTTCATTCCACATGCCAAGGCCAAATTTGCCTGTTACTCCAGGTGTTTCTTGACTTCCTAGTTTTGCATTCCAGTCCCCTATAATGAAAAAGACATCTTTTTTGGGTGCTAGTTCTAAAAAATCGTGTAGGTCTTCATAAAACCGTTCAACTTCAGTTTCTTCAGTGTTACTGGTTGGGGCATAGACTTGGATTACTGTGATATTGAATGGTTTGCCTTGGAAACAAACAGAGATTATTCTGTCGTTTTTGAGATTGCATCCAAGTACTGCATTTCAGACTCTTGTTGACCATGATGGCTACTCCATTTCTTCTGAGGGATTCCTGCCCACAGTAGTAGATATAATGGTCATCTGAGTTAAATTCACCCATTCCAGTCCATTTTAGTTCGCTGATTCCTAGAAGGTCGACGTTCACTCTTGCCATCTCTTGTTTGACCACTTCCAATTTGCCTTGATTCATGGACCTGACATTCCAGGTTCCTACACAATATTGCTCTTTACAGCATCAGATCTTGCTTCTATCACCAGTCACATCCACCACTGGGTATTGTTTTTGCTTTGGCTCCATCCCTTCATTCTTTCTGGAGTTATTTCTCCACTGATCTCCAGTAGCATATTGGGCACCTAATGACCTGGGGAGTTCCTCTTTTAGTATCGTCATTTTGCCTTTTCATAGTGTTCATGGTGTTCTCAAGGCAAGAATACTGCGGTGGCTTGCCATTCCCTTCGCCAGTGGACCACATTCTGTCAGGCCTCTCCACCATGACCAACCCATCTTGTGTTGCCCCACAGGCATGGCTTGGTTTCATTGAGTTAGACAAGGCTGTGGTCCTAGTGTGATTAAATTGACTAGTTTTCTAGTCAATAACCTCAGATATGCAGATGACACCACCCTTATGGCAGAAAGTGAAGAGGAACTAAAAAGCCTCTTGATAAAAGTGAAAGAGGAGAGTGAAAAAGTTGGCTTAAAGCTCAACATTCAGAAAACGAAGATCATGGCATCTGGTCCCATCACTTCATGGGAAATAGATGGGGAAACAGTAGAAACAGTGTCAGACTTTATTGTTTTGGGTTCCAAAATCACTGCAGATGGTGACTGCAGCCATGAAATTAAAAGACGCTTACTCCTTGGAAGAAAAGTTATGACCAACCTAGATAGCATATTCAAAAGCAGGGACATTACTTTGCCGACTAAGGTCCGCCTAGTCAGGGCTATGGTTTTTCCTGTGGTCATGTATGGATGTGAGAGTTGGACTGTCAAGAAGGCTGAGCACTGAAGAATTGATGCTTTTGAAGTGTGGTGTTGGAGAAGACTCTTGAGAGTCCCTTGGACTGCAAGGAGATCCAACCAGTCCATTCTGAAGGAGATCAACCCTGAGATTTCTTTGGAAGGAATGATGCTAAAGCTGAAGCTCCAGTAGTTTGGACACCTCATGCGAAGAGTTGACTCACTGGAAAAGACTCTGATGCTGGGAGGGATTGGGGGCAGGAGAAGGGGACCACCCAGGATTAGATGGCTAGATGGCATCACAGATTCAATGGACGTGAGTCTGAGTGAACTCCAGGAGATGGTGATGGACAGGGAGACCTGGCGTGCTGCGATTCATGGGGTCGCAAAGAGTCGGACACGACTGAGTGACTGAACTGAACTGAACATGTGAATCTATAATTATCTCAGTAAAAATTTCAGCTAAAATATGGATTTATGACCTTGAGAGTTTTTAAAATACTAATTATAAAAAACAAAGCAAACAAATATATTTAACCTGTATCATTATAGAAAAAATAATCAGCAATTGAAGCAAATATGAAATCTATCTACTTAGGTTCTAAACAATTGCAAAGAGACAAATCATCTTAATATTCGCATACTCAATTGATAATTAAAGAATTGAAAATTAACAATATGACATTTCTCTTTTATTATTTTTGCTTATTTGTAAAACTTCAATTATACTATGTGTAACTCACTACTGATAAATATAAATCGATTATAACAGTTGTCAGAAAATAATAATTTGCAATATAAGAATTGTTTATTGTATAAATAACAAAGTATTCCTTTTTTGGAATCTAGCTTTATCTTGAAGTCTGAAAAAAGTGATTTTTGATTATTTTTGAAATATTTACTTTAAAATACTAATATAAATTATTAACTTTCTAATATACAGCAGGATTTAACAATAATACTTATTGTTAGTCTTCAAATATTGGTTTATTTTTGGAAAAATAATTTTACACATTTATAAAACATTAGCAATTTCTTCAAAATGTAGGTAATTTAACTGATAACTGACATTTGGCGTCCATTTTCTCATCTGTTCCTTTTTGTGAGATTCAGATGCTATACTGAGGCAGATAAAGTCATTACAATATTGCAATAAAATAGTGAAATACGGGAGATACACTGCCAAAATGGATTTAATCTGCTACACTGTTTTAAATGGAAATATATTGTAAGATTATACATTTTCTAAAATGGCAACACAGATATTACTGCTCCCTGGTGAAAGATACTAAAATCTCCATTTATTTGGCTGGTGTAGGTATGGCCTTAGGTGTACACCTACAAGTGAATTAAATCTAATTGCTTATTTTCAGTTTCCTTGGAAAGTACTGCCTTTAAGCAAGATGTAAATGCATTTAAATGGGTATGTTCATCTGAAACTCTGTTCAATAAGTCAAGTGTTTCTTGCAATATAAAGATTCTTCTTTGATCCAGGATATTCATGATATTTCACTTAAAAGTACAGGCACAGCATGGTGGAATTGAAAGAAAATATGTTTTGAAGTCAGATGGACATATGTTTGAATTCCAGCTTTGCTACTTAACAACTGTGAGATAAGATAGTTAGTTAAACTGAAATTCAGAATCCTCATTTATAAAAATAAGGGAAATAATACTTATCATATGAGATTTTTGTAATAATAGTATAATATGCAATAACAAGGCTTAACATAAAGCACATATGTCAAAAAGAATATTATATCAGAAATATTATTAAAACTTTGTATAAGTTTTGTAACATAGAATTAATACAGGAAATTTCCCCCACTCCTCTACTTTACAAATAAGCACCAGATGCCTACTTTTTACACATGAGTTAATGTTTTAACTTTGGAAAAGTTTGAACTTACAGGTCAGCAGGCAACATTAAAACTACCCAAATTGACAACCACAGAAAATTATTTCAAAGTCAGGTAGTGGCACTGAAATGAAATTAATGCATAGTGTAAAAGACAAAATCCACATTCAGCGACATACTTTCCACTTAAATATCTTGATGAAATATAAGCAAAGGGAAAAAATCTTCCAGGTGTAATTTTCTGAATATGGGACCTTGTTGCTGATTCCTTACTTTCAACCATATGTTCATATCTTTTCTTTGATGTTAGGAAGCTTCATATAAAAGACCTACAAAAGGGATGAGGATGTGGTCTGCTGAAAATAATTCTTTGTCATGTAGTGACTGATTTTTTTTCTCTTAAACATTAAAATGCATGTTACACAGCTTCTTTTAAATGCAAGAAGTATTTTAAATCAAGGTCTCCCAAATAAATTTCTAGGAAAGGATTAAATCTATTAACTTACATTTTAAATTTGCTTTAATTAGCTTTTACATACTGTAAGGGGATCAAACCAGTCAATCCTAAGGATCAAACCAGTCAATCCTAAAGGAAGGAAGGAAGTCAACCCTGAATAATCACTGAAAGGACTGTTGCTGAAGCTGAAGCTCCAATACTTTGGCCAACTGATGCGAAGAGTCAACTCACTGGAAAAGACCCTGATGCTGGAAAGACTGAGGACAAGAGGAGAAGGAGGCCACAGAGGATAATATAGTTGGAAGGCATCATCAACTCAGTGGACATGAGATTGAGCAATCCCCGGGATATAATGACGGGGAAGCTTGGCGTGCTGCAGTCCATGGAGTTGCAAAGAGTCAGACACGATTTAGCAACTGAACAACAACAACACTGATTATAAAACAAATATATTACTACCAGTATGAATTTATCATATATCATAACTATCACTTTGTAGTACCTACTATGTGCCAGGTACTAAGCTACTTTGCCTTCCTTGAATAATCTTATTTAACTGTTATAAAAACAGTATGAAACATATCATTTTCATTTGACAGATGAATAGTCTGAGGATGTGAGATTAATTTGACCATGTTCAGAAAATTTTGATCAAGAAGCAGAGTCTGCATTGAAGTACCTGTAAATATGAACTTCGTATGTTAAAAATCCTCCAAAAAATCCCTCTGAATATATTTGAGCCCTCCTCATATCTCTGGTTAAAACTGATCATTAAATTATTTTTATATAAAGAATTATACCATGTAAAACAATCTTTCATCTTAAAATAAAGTAGGGAAGCACAGAGACAGACAGAAAGATGCAGAGAAAAATTGAAACAGAGAAAGAGAAACAGAGAAAAAGACAGAGAGACAGATAGAGAGATTAAGAAAGTGAAAGTGAAAAAGAAACAAACAATCTGGATAAAACATTTCAAATAAAAATTTTAAAGGAAATACCAAGGAAACTGAGAGTTAATAAATAATCTAATAAATAATATTTATTAGAATATTAAAATAATAAACTAGGCAAATAATCTGCTCTTTAAAGTTGAATAAAGACCAAGTTATTCGGGCAGTCAGGGAAAATATGAATGAATAATAAAATAGCTGGATAACCAAGAAAGGGTGTAGAACTAAATATTCTTCTGGGTACACTTATGGTGTACGGTGTACACTTATGGTGACTTGTAAAATGATACAAATATCCATGGTCTGATTGGCTGGTGTTGGACAACTTTGTGTTAGGGCCCTGTGACTCTTTCCTATACCAATACAATTATAACTTTGCAATAAAAGAGGTATATAATAAATCCAAGGCTCTTTCCTCTAGCTCACAAAGGTGCATGTAAACTGCTGAAGGTCAGTTTTACAGGTTTGTTTACAATCTATCATAGCCATGACTACACATAAAGGTTGTCCCATAGAAAATAAACATATCTCAGGCAAGGCCCTACTCTTTCTTCAGTGTGTCGCCACTGCAGTGCAGCTGTGGGCACAGACACACAGTGAATTAAAGCATCTAGAGCAGAAGACTTTCAGAAAGTCAGTCCTACAATGTTTACTCTGAAGAAATTTCCACGTGTGGGTGGTCCTGGTGTTTACATGGAAGAACAAGGAGTCTCTGCCATTGATAATTCTCCGATGTATCTGTATTCAGCAATTTCACGTGTCACCATCCCTCTTTCAAGATCAAATTAAGCCGTTTCATAAAATCAACCAAAGTATGTAAACCATAATGTGAAACCGTTTATGGTGCCTCAGCGGAATATATTTTAGCTGTCACTACTGAACAGAATATGGACATTTTGTAAGCAATAAGTATATAGAGAGAGCTCATAATTGTACTGAGCTATCCAGGCATCCCGAACTATCTCTTTGGGTTGGGAAAATATTTCTGGGATGAACTTACAAACAAAAGGTGCAAGCAGCAGAAGAAAATACAAACCATCTCATTGCTTTAACTCAGACGAAGCTAAATTTGTAAACAGATGGAGAAAGAGTAATGACTTCGGGATTCTAAAAATACTTGTAAAAATAATGAATAGAGTCACAGATGAAGTTTTGAACTTCTTGTTTGTGATAGTCTCCAGTATCTCCTGGCCTCTCTGAGATAGACAATGTTTGCAAATGGAAATATAATATTAAACTGCTGAAAAGGTCTAGGAGATTGTTCAAATGATATGGTGACAGCATGTCAACAGTGTCCCAAACATAACATCTTCCATCCAGAATAAATAAAGACTATCGCTTTGGAATAGGAATATTTTTCCTTCTGTTGAAGTAAAGGAGGCAGGAAGAGATGAAACCAGGCTCCCTTTATCAAGGGGTTTTTAAAAGCATCTTAGGAATACAGATCTTTTAATCCTCAAAATAATCTTATAAGGGGAGTATCATCATATCTATTTTACAAATGCAAAAGTACAGGCTGAAACAGAGAACTTGTCCTGGTCATGATTCCAACTTCAAATCAATGCCTGAAGATTATTCCACACCACTCCCTTCCTTATTAAGGGATATATACTCAATATCGCTCTCAAAATCATTAAGAATATACCATACATCTGGTTTTTAAATTAGTAAGAGATGCCTTGTTCATCTGAAAGATCTGTTGTCAACAAACAGCCTGCACTAGACACAGTATTTAAACGAAGCTATCTTGATTTGTAACTTTCTATCAGGGAGATTAACAATTCATTCCTCCTTTGAGAGCTGAAGCTACTAACAAAGGTGACATACCTTGGCAGCGGGTTTTGTAGTCTGCATCTGAGCAAAAGAAGACTTGGTAACAAGTATTTTGAGAGAAATTTTTAAAAAGACAGATTTACCCCTGGTATCATTGAATCAACCATAATAAGACTTTAACCATAATATTTTACCATGTTAAGAAATAAGACTAGTAGATTTTCAACTTAAACTTTTTACAACTATAATCGAGTAATTATTGGACCATGATTACGAGGATCCAATTTAGCAAAGGGACTACCTTTGAAAACCACTACTATCCCCATGATTTTAAAATTTATGGCAATAACTCATTATCTCGATCTACGGAATACAATAATCACAAGGTAGTAAGAGAAATATTCACAAATAATACACTATAGCTCAAGGGAAGATTCTTGAACTGGAGCAGACTTTTTGATTTGATGACTTTGAAATGCCCATTTTATTGGGTGCATTCCAAAGCTCTCCCACAGCTTCCAAAAGTGAGCCTTAGTCCTATGAGTCTTCTTTTCTGACACCCATTCTTCCCTGACTGCCCCCATATTTTAATACGAGTCTCCCTAACACTAATCATGCTAAAGGTATGTGATCCTCTGGCTATCTTATTCAGACTTCACAACTGAAAACAGCGCTCAAAGCCAACAATGTGTCTCGTGTTCATAAATATGTCTTTAGAATCATCTCGAGGAATTTTCATTGTTTGTAACATGGACAGAGCCCCCATTATCTTGGTGCAAATAAAAGTAGTTCTTAACAGAAATCTGTTTTCTTTACTGAACATTATGAAAGGCCCCCTGACCTTCAACTTGAGGAGTATAGCATTAAAAAAAAAAAAAAAAAAACAGATAAGATTCCACAGTAAACCATGAAAAATAGAAAAGAGACAGGGGAGAGAAAAGAAACTTGGCAAAGCACATCAAGAGTTATAAACAACTTTTCTCTCCTTTTATGATAATCAGACATAGACTACCAACAAAAATACCTTGAGACTAAAGAAACTGGTGCTATGGAGAAAGTTAACAAATGTTAAAACAAACCAAGTTCATTATTAAACAGTAAAATTAAAACAGCAATATTACCAATAGGACCTGGTATCTTTAGAAGTTGAATCACATTTTATTCTTTTAGAACTTGGGACTAACTAAATACATAACTTGTGTGTGTGTGTGTGTGTGTGTGTTAGTTGCTTAGTCATGTCCGAGTCTTTGCAACCCCATAGACTGTAGCCCACCAGGCCCCTCTGTCCATGGGATTCTCCAGGGAAGAACACTGGAGTGGGTTGCCATTTCCTTCTCCAAAAAGAACCATAGAAAGAAAGAAAGAAAGTGAAGTCACTCAGCCATGTCTGACTTATTCAGGGTCTAATACTATGTTTCAACACAATACGGTTTCAAACTGCATCTTTGTTTCAGCAAAATCTATGGCTCATTAAAACTTTGAAATATTCCATAATTCGCTAGAATTCAGAGCTCTCTGTCAAGACCTATTGCTTGGGCAGACAAATTATCATTTCTAGTTAAAATTGTCATAAAACTGTGTAAAACCACATTGAATAAAAATAATGAATAGATCAAAAGTAAAATCAAATTCTTAATTTTTAAAACAATGTCATAAAGGGTTAAAAATAATGTCACAGTGTGGTCATTTTTGCAGCCTGAAGTCCACAAACATAAATCTCCAGTGTCCCATGTAGCATGCTTCAAAATGACTCTAATCGGAAAGCAGACAGAGCTAAACTCTCCCTCAGGGGCTGAACGTCTGAAGTGAGCTGAGCACCTAAAATAATCAGGTGAATATAGATGCTATAATTTCCAGAAAACCTCAGTCCTTCCAGGCCTGAGACTGACTTTACAATTTCTTTGAAATGCTGAAAAGAAGCCCAGAAAAACTAAAAAAAAAAAAAAAAAATTACTTTCCAGACAATCCAAACTGTAGACTGTAATACAAAGGTCAGTTTGTTTCCAAAGTAAACAAAATACTCCATTTGTGTGATGGAGTACATGTTGAAATCCTGTTTATTACATGCAATGCAAGAGTATGTTTCTAAAATATTTCCTCAATGTCTTTCTCTGCTGATAGGCAGTCAAATCTGGTTTAATCTTGGTTGTCTCTACTCATTCGGAATTAGAATGAATTTTTGAATCATTGGTTGATAAAGGTTATGCAAGACATAGGACTACCTCAAGTAGCATGTGTTAATTAGAAACAAACAACCCACAACTGTGGTTTCCAGGTAGAAACACGAAAGTTACTTGGGAAGCAAACTGATTTTACTTTATGAGGTATGACGCTTCTATGGAAATCTAGATCATAATATAAAGTAGTTATTTATTGAATGGGAAGGAAGCCAATGGCAAAGCCACTTGGAATTTCCAGTCTATTTATTCCCCAATAATACGCCTTCATATCTTTGATTCAAGACCTTATTTGATCACTGTGGGGAAAATTATAAGTGCCAAATGCCGTTCTTAGGAGGCTGGCCATGTATTAGGAGAATGTCATCTTATAATCTCAATGTCTCTAACCTCTGAAAACTTACTGTTACTATGGACAATCTTCCTTTGGTCATTTGGAAGAAGGCATTTTCCTGACTCCCTTTATTCTGTGCCCTATTCTATAGCCAAAGCAATCATTTTCAAGCTGTAAATATTAGCCTTCCCTCCAGCACCTCAAACATCTCTTCCTCTGTTTTCTTGTTCTCAGTGTTTCAGCCACACTTCGTCACTGAGCCTCCCAAATGCGCCAGGGACAGGCACAGACCGTCACTTGAACCTGAACAGTCTTTGTCCTCTCATTGACCGATTAACTCCTATTAACTCCTATCCTCAAGCCATTCTTTTGGAGAAAACCGTCCTCCTCTCGTAGCACTTACCTTTTCATTGGGAAGGGAAGAAGGAAAGAAATGGAAAAAGGAAGGAAGGAAGAGAAAGAAAGAAAAGGAAGGAAGAAGAGTGAAAGAGAGGAAGAGAGAAAGGGGAAGGCGGGGAGGAGGCAGTAAGTAAGGAAGTGAAAGAGAGAGAGAAAGGAAACGGGAGGGAGAAGAGAGGTAAGAAGAGAAACAAGAATGAGGGCTTAGGGAGTTTACAGAGTAATACGCAAGAGCTGTCTACAGGACTGAAACATTAGTTTTTGTGTTCTTCTGGTCTTATGACAAATTATGACGGGAACTGGTATAATACAGCTTCTAAATTCTCTAGAAATATGTATACGTTTTCTTTATATAGATCTCCTCAAAATACACAAGAAATCTTTCAATTTTTTTCTGAAGATAGTCTAAGAAGTCACAGTCCTTATCAATCAACAGCTGGAGAAGAAAGTTGGCATTTTATATCTTCAGTTCAGTTCAGTTCAGTTGCTCAGTCGTGTCCGACTCTTTACAACCTCATGGACCGCAGCACACCAGGCCTCCCTGTCCATCACCAACTCCCGGAGTTCACTCAGACTCACGTCCATCAAGTCCGTGATGCCATCCAACCATCTCATCCTCGGTCATCCCCTTCTCCTCCTGCCCCCAGTCCCTCCCAGCATCACAGTCTTTTCCAATGAGTCAACTCTTCGCATGAGGTGGCCTACGTACTGGAGTTTCAGCTTTAGCATCATTCCTTCCAAAGAAATCCCAGGGCTGATCTCCTTCAGAATGGACTGGTTGGATCTCCTTGGAGTCCAAGGGACTCTTAAGAGTCTCCTCCAACACCACAGTTCAAACGCATCAATTCTTCAGTGCTCAGCCTTCTTCACAGTCCAACTCTCACATCCATACATGACCACAGGAAAAACCATAGCCTTGACTAGATGGACCTTAGTCAGCAAAGTAATGTCTCTGCTTTTGAATATGCTATCTAGATTGCTTATAACTTTTCTTCCAAGGAGTAAGCGTCTTTTGATTTCATGGCTGCAGTCACCATCTGCAATGATTTTGGAGCACCCCAAAATAAAGTCTGACACTGTTTCCACTGTTTCCCTATCTATTTCCCATGAAGTGATGGGACCGGATGCCATGATCTTCGTTTTCTGAATGTTGAGTTTAAGCCAACTTTTTCACTCTCCACTTTCACTTTCATCAAGAGGCTTTTTAGTTCCTCTTCACTTTCTGCCATAAGGGTGGTGTTATCTGCATATCTGAGGTTATTGATATTTCTCCCGGCAATCTTGATTCCAGCTTGTGTTTCTTTCAGTCCAGCGTTTCTCATGATGTACTCTGCATAGAAGTTAAATAAGCAGGGTGACAATATACAGCCTTGACGCACTCCTTTTTCTATTTGGAACCAGTCTGTTGTTCCATGTCCAGTTCTAACTGCTGCTTCCTGACCTGCATACAGATTTCTCAAGAGGCAGGTCAGGCTGTCTGGTATTCCCATCTCTTCCAGAATTTTCCACAGTTTATTGTGATCCACACAGTCAAAGGCTTTGGCATAGTCAATAAAGCAGAAATAGATGTTTTTCTGGAACTCTCTTGCTTTTTCCATGATCCAGCAGATGTTGGCAATTTGATCTCTGGTTCCCCTGCCTTTTCTAAAACCACCTTGAACATTTGGAAGTTCACGGTTCACGTATTGCTGAAGCCTGGCTTGGAGAATTTTGAGCATTACTTTACTAGCATGTGAATGAGTGCAACTGTGCAGTAGATGAGTGCAATTGAGCATTCTTTGGCATTGCCTTTCTTTGGAATTGGAACGAAAACTGACCTTTTCCAGTCCTGTGGCCACTGCTGAGTTTTCCAAATTTGCTGGCATATTGAGTGCAGCACTTTCACAGCATCATCTTTCAGGATTTAAAACAGCTCAACTGGAATTCTTTCACCTCCACTAGCTTTGTTTGTAGCAATGCTTTCCAAGGCCCACTTGACATCATGTTCCAGGATGTCTGGCTCTAGATTAGTGATCACACCATCATGATTATCTGGGTCATGATCTCTTTGTACAGTTCTTCTGTGTATTCTTGCCACCTCTTCTTAATATCTTCTGCTTCTGTTGTTAGGTCCATACTATTTCTGTCCTTTATTGAGCCCACCTTTGCATGAAATGTTCCCTTGATATCTCTAATTTTCTTGAAGAGATCTCTAGTCTTTCCCATTCTGATGTTTTCCTCTATTTCTTTGCATTGATCGCTGAAGAAGACTTTCTTATCTCTTCTTGCTATTCTTTGGAACTCTGCATTCAGATACTTATATCTTTCCTTTTCTCCTTTGCTTTTCGCCTCTCTTCTTTTCACAGCTATTTCTAAGGCCTCCCCAGACAGCCATTTTGCTTTTTTGCATTTCTTTTCCATGGGGATGGTCTTGATCCCTGTCTCCTGTACAATGTCACGAACCTCATTCCATAGTTCATCAGGCACTCTATCTATCAGATCTAGGCCCTTAAAACTATTTCTCACTTCCACTCTATAATCATAAGGGATTTGATTTAGGTCATACCTGAATGGTCTAGCGGTTTTCCCTACTTTCTTCAATTTGAGTCTGAATTTGATAATAAGGAGTTCATGATCTGAGCCACAGTCAGCTCCTGGTCTTGTTTTTGTTGACTGTATAGAGCTTCTCCATCTTTGGCTGCAAAGAATATAATCAATCTGATTTTGCTGTTGAGCATCTGGTGATGTCCATGTGTAGAGTCTTCTCTTGTGTTGTTGGAAGAGGGTGTTTGCTATGACCAGTCCATTTTCTTGGCAAAACTCTATTAGTCTTTGCCCTGCTTCATTCTGCATTCCAAGGCCAAATTTGCCTGTTACTCCAGGTGTTTCTTGACTTCCTACTTTTGCGTCCAGTCCCCTATAATGAAAAGGACATCTTTTTTGGGTGTTAGTTCTAAAAGGTCTTGTAGATCTTCATAAAACCATTCAAGTTCAGCTTCTTCAGCGTTACTGGTTGGGGCATAGACTTGGATAACTGTGATATTGAATGGTTTGTCTTGGAGACAAACAGAGATCATTCTGTCATTTTTGAGATTGCATCCAAGTACTGCATTTCATACTCTTTTGTTGACCATGATGGCTACTCCATTTCTTCTGAGGGATTCCTGCCCACAGTAGTAGATGTAATGGTCATCTGAGTAAATGTTGAGAAATATATTCGAAGTTTATTTAGTCTTCCTACACATGAATCAGATTTGGAATCAGACTTTTTAATTCTAAACATTCTTCAATTTTCTGGAGGCCTCTAAGAATTTATGATAAAAAAATAATATAGTTATGAATACTGATGTAGTTTTACACACATTCCTCCCCTCCAAATACACAAATCAATCTTTCAGTACTGGGATTTTAGCTATATCCTATGCCTCTTTCTGGGCTTCCCTGGTGGCTCAGACAGTAAATAATATGCCTGCAATGTAGGAAACCTGGGTTTGATCCCTGGATAGGGAAGATCCCCTGTAGAAGGGAATGGCTACTTACTCCAGTATTCTTGCCTGGAGAATTCCATGGACGGAGGAGAGCCTTGCGGGCTACAGTCCATGGGGTCACACAGAGTCTGACACAACTGATCATGCATGTACACATACATTTATTGGGCTTCCCAGGTGGCACTAGTGGTGAAGAACCCACTTGCCACTGGTGATCACTCTTATTTTCTAGTTTCTTCCATAGCTCCCATAACCCTGCCAAATGAGTAGGAATTACACACAGCAGAGTAAGTAATAACAAGCCCCTGATTACATCATTCCACAGGCACAATTATGTAACTAATGTAAGCCATTTGATCATTGCAGTTTAAGTCAACAGGAACTTGCCAATGTTACTATATCCTTTTTATTCCACAAAAAGTTGAACAAAAGTAATATGTACGCAAGTAAGCACTCTTTAGCAATAACAGGGAAAATAGTACCACATCAAAGAAAAATTTAGTATTTCCATTAGCTTTTTAAAATATGTAAACAGTAATTTCCTTTAGAAGAATTAAGAACCATTTCCTGTCCTGGAACTATAAAACTCCTAGAAGAGAATATAGGCAATAAGTTTTTTGACATTGGTCTTAGCAATAGCTTTAGGAATCTGTCTGTTTGGACAAGAGAAACAAAAGCAAAAGTGAAAAAAAGCTTTAAACTAAAAAGCTTCTGCAGAGCAAAAGAAATCAGCAACAAAACAGACAACCTAAGCAAATGGAAGAAGATATATGCAAATCATATATCCAATAATGGTTACTGTCCAAAATATATAAAGAACTCATAAAATCAACAACAACAAAAAAAACCAAACTACTCAATTAAAAAATGGGCAAATGATTTGACCGGATAATATTTCAGGGAGACATACAAATTGCCAACAGGCACATGAAAACATGTTCAACATTACTAATTATAAGGAAAATACAAATCAAAACCACAGTGAGACATCATTATCTCAAAGAAAAGAAATAAGAGGTGTTGGAAAAAATATGACAAAAGGGAATTCCCCTACTCTGTTGGTAGGAAGCTCTACTGTATGGAATACAGTGTGGGGAACCCGCAAAAAATTAAGAATAAAAATACCATATGATTCAGTACCCACTTCTAGGTACTTATCTGAAGTACACTAATTCAAAAAGATATATGCACCTCTGTGTTCACTGCATATTATTTACAATAGCTAAGATATGGGAAATAAAAGTAAGTGTCCATCAATGAATGAATGGATAAAGACGTGGCAAATAAACACACACACACACACACACACATGCACACACACATACACACAGACACAATGGAACATGAATTAGCCATAAAGAATGAAATATTGCATCTTCAACAGCAGTTATGGAACTTGAAGGCATTATGCTAAGTGAAATAAGTCAGGTGAAGAAGGACAAATACCAAACGAATTTCATTCACATGTGCAAAATAAATGAAATAAATAAACAAATAAAACAAACCACATAGGTAGCAAGAATAGGTTGGTGGTTACCAGAGGAGAAGGAGGGGCAGGATGAGGGTAAAATGGGTTCATCTGTGTGGTAACAGAAAGATTTCACATGCTAGCAAGGTAATGCTCAAAATCCTCCATGCTAGGCTTCAACAATATGTGAATTGAGAATTTCCAGATGTACAAGCTAGATTTAGAGAAGGCAGAGGAATCAAAGACCAAATTGCCAACATCCGTTGGATCATAGAAACAACAAGATAATTCTAGAAAAGCATCTACTTCTGTTTCAATGATTACGCTAAAGCCTTTGACTGTGTGGATCACAACAAACTGGAAAATTCTTTAAGAGATGGGAATTCCAGAAGACCTTACCTGCCTCCTGAGAAATCTGTATGCAGATCAAGAAGCAACAGTTATAATTGGACATGGAACAACAGACTGGTTCCAAACTGAGAAAAGAGGACATCAAGGCTATATATTGTCACACTGCTTATTTAACTTCTATGCAGAATAATACATCATATGAAATGCCAGGCTGGATGAAGCACAAGCTGGAAACAAAATTGCTGGGAGAAATATCAATAACCTCTGATATGCAGATGATACCACCCTTATGGCAGAAAGTGAAGAGGAACTAAAGAGCCTCTTGACGAAGGTGGAAGAAGAGAGTGAAAAAGTTGGCTTGAAACTCAACTTTCAGAGAACTAAGATCATGGCATCTGGTCCCATCACTTCATGGCAAATAGATGGGGAAACGATGGAAACAGTGACAGATTTTACTTTCTTGGGCTCCAAAATCACTGCAGATGGTGACTGCAGCCATGAAACTAAAAGATGCTTGTTCCTTGGAAGAAAAGCTATGGCAAACCTAGTCAGTGTATTAAAAAGCAGAGACATTAATTTGCCAACAAGAGTCCATCTAGTCAAAGCTATGGTTTTTCTAGTAGTCATGTATGGATGTGAGAGCTGGACTCTTAAGATTCCCTTGGACAGAAAGGAGATCAAACCAGTCAATCCTAAAGGAAATCAACCCTGAATAATCATTGGAAGGACTGATGTTGAAGCTCAAGCTCCAATACTTTGGCCACCTGATGGGAAGAGCTGAGTTATTGGAAAAGACCCTGATGCTGGGAAAGACTGAAGGCAGGAGGAGAAGGGGACGACAAAGGACAAAACAGTTGGATGACATCACCAATTCACTGGACTTGGGCTTGAGATGGTGCAGGACAGGGAAGACTGGTGTACTGTAGTCAACAGCAACAAGACAGAAGCTAGACTTTCGGTAATGAGCATGCTGCTATAATGCATGCAGATGTCAAATTATAATTATGAACACATGAAATTTACATAAGGTTATAAACCAACATGGGCTTCCCAGGTGGCACAGTGATAAAGAATCTGCCTGCCAACAGGAGAGTGGGCTCGATCCCTGGGTCAGGAAGATCCCCTGGAGTAGGAAATGTCAACCCACTCTAGTATTCTTGCTTAGAAAATTCCATGGACAGAGAAGCATGGCAGGTTACAGTCCATAGGGTCGCAAAGAGTAAGACATGACTGAAGTGACTTAGCACAGCACACACAACGGAAACCAACATCACCATAATTTTAAAAAATCATGTTGTGTGACTCAAGGGTAATAAATTTCAAAAATCAATAGGACTCGAATCTGTCAGGTCCACATCATTCTATTTGATTAATAGATTGAACTGGTTCTTTCTGAGATGATGGGCTCACTTGGCCTTGACTGAGTGGTAACTTAAAGGAATCTCAAAAGAAAAAATGGCTGGGGGTTCTCTTGGTAAAAGGGCACATGGCAGCTGATTGGTGAATTTGGATGCCTGAGGTGCATTCACTTAGAAGCAAAGTGTGCACTGTTACTGGTAAGTAACTCTGAAACTCAGTAATTTGATTTCAGCTTGGAGATATAGAGTAATTATCATAATCATACCAATAAGTTAATTTATAGTAATAGATGATGGCAAACTTATGTTGAAATTTTACCTGGTGCTATGGGCTGAGTTGTTCAAATTCAATGTTCAAAATGTTGAAATTCAAATGTTGAAATCCTAACCCACAGTACCTCAAAATGTGACTGTATTTAGAGATTGGGCCTTTCAGCTAATTAACACAACACGAGGTTATGTGCCCGGACCCTAATTCAATATAACTGATGTCCTTACAAGAAGAGGGGTTTAAGACAAAGGCACACACAGATAAAGGATCCATACAAAGACATGGAAGGATTATAAATAAATATCCATTTAAACCATCCAGCCTGTGGTACTCGTTATACAAAGCTGTATCCACAAGCTTCCTTCATAGCCTTATCAGTTACATAGAGATTCAGAGTCTCAGGGGCCACCCCAGAGCTACAGGAAAGCTCAAAGCCCAAACTCAAAGCAAGTAGATGCCTCATTGATTCCCCCGTACAGGCTCAGCGTCTTCTTTCATGGCTCTCTGCATTTCTTATAAAAGAGGGGTCCATACACTGCATCACAGCTACTAGTTTACATTCCACTTCCTCTCTGAAGAGACCTCAGAGCAAGAACTGGGTCTATGCCGTGCTGTGCTAAGTCGCTTCTGTCATGTCCGACTCTTTGCAACCCTTTGGACTGGAACCCGCCAGGCCCCTCTGTCCATGGGGTTCTCCAGGCAAGAATACTGGAGTGGGTTGCCATGCCCTCCTCCAGGGGACCTTTGCAATACAGCGATCGGACCCGCATCTCTTATGTCTCTTGCGTTGGTAGGGGAAGCCTACCTACAACACAGACTTTATAGCAAGTACTGAACAATTATCTCTGAAACATAAGAAACCAGAAAATAAAGCAGTTAGATTAGCTAATTTTTAAGATCCTTCAAAGCTCTGAAATTCTATAAAGATGTAATTTTAATTCTGGTAGGAGGGGCCACTCACTGTTCATGACTGAACTCAGCCTGTATCTCTTTAAGATGCAGATTTTGTTTCAGTCAGTGTAGGGGTCCTGAGACTCTTTATTTCTAACACGAGCTCCCAGGTGATGCTGACGCTGGAACACCTTGAATAACAAGGTCTTAAAGCTCAACATAAATCCAAGAACCAGCTTTTGATCTTTAAAATCCCACTCTTACAAGCCTATAACACTTTAAAAGTAATAGAGGGCATTAACAGGCCCTAGGTTGGCCCCCTTTAATGAGACTACAACAGGCACCAGTTGTAGAACTTAAAAAAAAAAAGCTCTACCGCATTATAATATCTATAATACATCTTTGCAAACCCTTTCAGTATCCACTCTTTGAGTGCAAAAACAAGAGAAAGTTGCCTTTTTGCTCCTCAGGAATTTTTTGCAATTTATACTTCTGTCCTAAAGGCGACATCCCCTCACGCCCAACCAGTTGCCAGGTAATCTTTGTGAAAGTGGAGGCTCTTTTGAAGTTTTAAGATTGAACATGGAATATACACTTTCAGAAATACTAAGTGACTGCACAAGCTGAATCACTCCTTGACCCTGGAAACCCTCTTCGAGAGGTTTCTGAAGTGTGAAGTATGCCCAGAGAGAGGAATGCTATTTCTATTTATTTAATAAATACTCATCCAACTTTTTTTATGTCCCTGGCACCATTTTATGAAATTGACTAAGAGCCATTCAATTCTCATAACAACTTTATGAAATACATACTGCTACCACTATTTTAAAAATGATGAAAGGCATAAAGAGACCTAAGTCAAGCATGGTCCCACAGCTGGTAAATAGAGATTAATTTAGCATGTAGAGGACAGCAAGGGCTCCATGTCACAAGGAGAGAGAAAGAGGGAGAAAAATTAGATGCCCACCTATCAATTTACAATAGACTTCCCTGGTGGCTCAGAGGGTAAAGCGTCTGCCTACAATGTGGGAGACCCGGGTTGAGTCCCTGGGTTGGGAAGATCTCCTGGAGAAGGAAATGGCAACCCACTCCAGTATTCTTGCCTGGAAAATCCCATGGATGGAGGAACCTGGTAGGCTATAGTCCATGGGGTCGCAGAGAGTCGGACATGACTGAGCAACTTCACTTCACTATGAATTTACAAACACTTTCTGCATTCTAACTAGGACTAAACATAAACTAGACAATTTGGTCTTAATCATGATTTCAAAGTAAGATATATGCATTACTACATTTGTTCCTATTATTATTTGAAACACCTAAACACAGACTTCATTTTCCATGAGCAAATTGGGTGTTTTATC
The DNA here is from genome assembly GCF_001704415.2 of Capra hircus. NCBI lineage: Eukaryota > Metazoa > Chordata > Mammalia > Artiodactyla > Bovidae > Capra > Capra hircus. The sequence continues at coordinate 23,054,454 of NC_030821.1, read as the reverse complement.
CAAACTCACTATTTCTTTGGTACTGATTTTCTCAATTTTAATGTATCCCATTGTTGATTACTATTCTGTGTTTTTAAAAAGACTCAACATGAAAATCTCATTATAAAAATAAAATACAAAAATAAAAGAGACCAGCCAGATAGTTTCTAGATTTAGTAATTGGGTGAGGGAAACTTTTTAAAAAATATTAAAACCAACTACACTTGTCAATTAGTATCTCTTATTCACATTTAAACATTTATCTGTGTATAAATGTATCCTGTATTTCTTTCATAGTAGAACATTATATGAAGCTGTGTGAATGAATCCAAATTTTTATGTCCTTATTTTTTCTTGTTTTTTTTCTGGCTTTAACATACACATTGAGTTCTATCAGCATTAAATATAAGGTTCTGGATAAACTAAATACAAGTATTTATTTTGAATGGTTGAAAGCAAAGGACAGCAGGACCAAGAGTGAGAAGGTTTTCAAGAGAAAGGGGAAGAATATCCCTATCAAAAAGAAAAATGTCAGTTTAGTTAACTGTAGTAAGAATGCCTGATGTTGAAAAAATAGTGCTTTCATCTCAATTTTCTGCAAAAATACAAAGAATTAATTTCTCAGAAAATAGCTGAGAGCTGTAAAGAACAGAGCCCATCTATGCATGGATGCACTGTACACCTGTGTGGGGATTGTTCAATTCACATTTACTGAGCACTTATGAGGGCAAACAGGCAATAAAAATATGTCCATGTATTAAAATTCATAAGTGGACAACCATTCAAAATTCAGGCTTTGATTACTTTAGATGTTATTTTATCTGTAAGTCAACTACTGTGGCTGTAGGCTCACACTATTGTTAGCTTTCTTAAAAGCCGTTTGTCTGGGCATTGCACCATATCAGTTTGTCCTTTATAACTGGGGCATATGTTTTCTACACCAGATCTATAGTAGCTCAGAGATATCAAATTGTATATGCTATGCTTAGTTTTGTAAAAATTACAAAATCAATTTAATCTCAGGAAGGATGTGAGAATCATATCACCTAACCACCTGGTACTCTATATTTGAAAACTGAGTTACACAATCCTCATTCCTATTGATCTGACATTGACCAATTCACCACTCTAGTTTGTACACATAGAACATGCAGCTTGGAAAGCAAAAATCTCTCCTGTCAAATAACTATCTAAACCTAAATGAACATAGGATTCTATTTAAAAATTAACACTCATGACACACTCATGAGGTGACTGGCATAGAAAGATCCTTTCACCTTTATCATATTCCTAAATATCTCTCAGAAATACATTCGTTTTCAAGGAGACTTTGTGAAATTTGCCTTCTTCAAAGTTAATAAACCTAATAAAACTGACAGTTTAGAGTTAGCTGTGCTAACGGAAACACACGAAATATTAAAAATTTGGAACAGGAAACAAACAAAGATGATTTACATCCTCAGTAGCAAATGTACTCCTAAAGAAATGAGGAAGGAAATAATAGCAAATTTTAGTGAGGGTTTGTGAGTGTTTAGTGAGGGTCTGTGTGTGTTTTATTTTGTGTGAAGTACATAAAAGAAAAGAGGCCAAACACAGGTTTTAATGAGACATTGTAGAGTTTTACAACTGTTAAATCTGGTATCGGTTGCTGCAGAAGGTTGTGATTGAAAATTTTCCTGTGGAAAAAGAAATGTCACAGTATTTTGATAAGCAAGAGATGAACTTTTTTTTTCCCTTGTGCCATCAGCAAGACGAAAAGAACAAAATGCATCATTTATAACCCACGGCTCGACCATTATCTCCTGGTGAGACACTTGTTTTAAAACACACAAGGACCTTTCTTCCCCCCTCTACAAAGTCTAGAGCTCTCTGCGAGGCTCCGTCTCCCTTAAAGCCATGAAAGTAAGTTGACACTTGTGCGGCCAAAGTTTCTAGGCAACCACAGAAGGGCACTCTACACCCTCCAGGTCACAGCCAGTTCTGAAGTACAGAGGAAGCATACGAACAGCATATGTCTCTTTGATCACAGATATCATCTAAAACTGATGTGGAGAGAAAATCCTGTTCAGCACCAAAGGCTTTACAGACTCTTTTTCTGACTTCACCCACTGAGTAAAGAAAGGGTACCTTGCTCAAATTATTGGGCTGAACATTGCTCAATGCTAACATTGAAAAGTCAACGTGTGTGTGTAAATGTGTATATGTGTGTGTGCGTGTGTGTGTGTATGAGAGAGAGAGAGAGAGACACCCAAGAATATTTCTACGATTGCCAAAGCCATGACAAATTAGATAATGCAAAATTGGATGAAGTGTTTAGTGTAGTTTAGACATCCTTATTCTTGATTTATTCACTCTGCAAATGTTTTTAAGCAGTAACTTTGGGCATTGAGGTTATCACTGAGAATCAGAATCCTTGTCTGAGAGGATTTAAGGTACAAATATGTACAATTATGTTGACTTTATCAAGAAAAGTTTACATTTTATTTAGTAACTAATCTATTTTGGTAAACTTTCCAGCATTTACATAATTATACTTCCCTAACAGCCACTTGCTCCTCGGAACTAAAGTTATAACCAACCTAGAGAGCATATTAAAAAGACAGACATCACTTTGTCAACAAAGGTCCATCTAGTCAAGGCTATTGTTTTTCCAGTCGTCATGTATGGATGTGAGAGTTGGACTATAAAGAAAGCTGAGCACCAAAGAATTGATGCTTTTGAACTGTGGTGCTGGAGAAGACTCTTGAGAGTCCCTTGGACTGCAAGGAGATCCAACCAGTCCATCCTAAAGGAGATCAGTCCTGGGTGTTCATTGGAAGGACTGATGCTGAAGCTGAAACTCCAATACTTTGACCACCTGATGTGGAGAGCTGACTCATTTGAAAAGACCCTGATGCTGGGAAAGACTGAGGGCAGGAGGGGATGACAGAGGATAAGATGGTTGGATGGCATCACCGACACAATGGACATGGGTTTGGGTGGACACCGGGAGTTGGTGATGGACATGGAGGCCTGGTGTGCTGCGGTTCATGGTATCGCAAAGAGTCAGACACAACTGAGTGACTAAACTGAACTGAACTGAACAGCCCTCAATTATACAATATAAGTTGTGCATACTGGGATCTTAGGAGGGTTAATATTTAACAAGCAAGGGTTCAGAGGCTATGAGAAATTCTATTAATCATCACTTTTTATTTGACAAAAGGGCTTCTTTGATATCTCAGTTGGTATAGAATCTGCCTGCAGTGCAGGAGACCAGGGTTCGATTCCTGGGTCAAGAAGATCCTCTAGAGAAGGAAATGGCAAACCCTCCAGTATCCTTGCATGGAAAATCCCATGGACAGAGGAGCCTGGTGGGCTGCAGTCCATGGGGTTGTAAAGAGTTGGGCATGACTGAGCGATTAACACTCTAGGTAGATACCACTTTAAATTGAAGCAATGTAAAATGGCCACCATGGAAAACAGTATGGCAATTCCACATAAAATTAAATACAGAATTATCATATGACCCAGAAATCCCATGACTGCTGGGTATATAAGTAAAAGAACTGAAAGCAGGGACTCAAACAGATATTTTAACAATGCATTCAATGTTCATGGTTATTTACCTGGTGGCTCAGATGGTAAAGCGTCTGCCTGCAATGCAGGAGCCCTGGGTTTGATCCCTGGGTTGGGAAGATTCCCTGGAGAAGGAAATGGCAAGCCACTCCAGTATTCTTGCCTGGAAAATTCCATGGACAGAGGAGCCTGGTAGTCTACAGTCCATGGGTCAACACGACTAAGTGACTTCACTTTCACTTTCAATGTTCATAGCATTATTCACAATAGCAGTGAAAGCAACTCAAGGAACCATCAGTGGATGAATGAATAAGCAAAATGTGTTATATGCAGACAATGGAATATTATTCAGCCTTAAACAGGAAGGAAATACTAACACATGCCACACCATGGATGAAACTTGAAGACATTATTACATGAAATAAGCCAAGACACAAAGGGACAAATACTGCATGATTCCACTTAGATGATGTACATAAAGTAGTTAAATTGTACAGAGACAGACAGCAGACAGATGGTGGTTGCTAGGAGCTGGAAGGAGGGAGGAATGGATAGTTTTGTTTAATGGGTACAGATTCAATTTGGGAAGATGAAAAAGTTCTAGAGATGGATGGTGGTGATGATCACCCAACAATGTGAATGTACCTGATGCCACTGAGCTGTATACTTAAAAATGGTTAGAAGAGTAGGCTTTTGTTATGTATGTGTTCCCACAATAATAAATCTATAAATGGCAAAAAATAAAAGCAATAAATTGAAGTAATGAAGAAATGAAGAGATTTATTCATGGAACAGTTTGAAGTTAGTCAGGTCTAGAACATGGGCTGCTACACATGGTCAATACATTCTCACTGCACTGTCCTGCCACTAATCTGGTTGATTTTGATCACAGGAAGTCTGGACATCATTACCCTGAGTTGATGTCAAGACGGAATACAAATACAACATACAAAAATAACTCACTAACAAGTCGAACAGTCAACTGGTTGACTATATTATCCTTTGTATAATAAATCAACTGTTATTTTAAGGTCACAGTTCCTCTAAGGTCAGTATCTGCAGAGAATCTTACTGGCACTGTAGACGCCATCTCCAGCAGGGAGGTGCAGCAATTGTCTGATGCAACAGAGCAGAGAAGTTGCTCATTCAGAGGATTTACTTCAAAGCTCTGGATGCCATAATTTTTGATGTCTAAAAACACATAACCTTAGCATCATTCCTGGTTAGGTCATTGCATGCTATCAATCCTACCAATGGTGAAGACACCCTAGTCTGAGACAAGCAGTTACAAAATCCTAGGAAGTGTAAAGCACAAGCAAGTGGATTGGTAATAGCCTGTCCTCTTTTGTACCAGATCTACCTTTTTATATCTTCCAATAGAGGCCAAGGAACATCAAGCTCATGCTCTCTGGAGGACCCGTGTAAAGATAAGGGCTTATACTATCTGAATACAAAAGACTCAGAATCTTCCTTGTCTGCATTTGAAAAAAAAAAAAAATACTGGGTAATCCTTTTCCAGGAATGGTACCTAACATTTGTGGAATATTTAGTATGTGCAGAGCAATGTAACTGAGTATTTTCATATCATGATTTCAAAAAACAATCCTGAGATCATTTTATTCCCATTTTACAGACCAAACAAACTGAGGTTAAATTTATTTTCTCAAAGTTAAAGCAAGGGCTAAAGTGAAAAGTTAGACCTAGTATTTAGTTTTATCAGTATTTAGTTTTAGGTTATATTTTTACTCATAATGTTTACCTAATGTATCTAATGAATGACAGCCAGAAAGCTACACAGAGGAGCAATGCAATTTAAGGATTAAGAGAATAAGCTTTGTAGTGGGATCTAGTTAGGTATTTATGCAAAAGCTTTCAAATTCCAAATTTGCAGAGCCAAGTAGAGGTGAAAATTATAATTTCAAATTGAAATAACAATGTCTTAACTCTACACATAAATATATTTTCAATATAATTTCTCAATATAAGATTATACAGACTTGAACTTGGCTGATTAATAAAGCACAATATTTTTATTCTGACTTTCAAAGCTATATTCTGTTCCCAGTAGAAAATAGCAAACTTTAGAATGGTTATGAGTGATGAGTCCAAAGATTTTGCTCACTCAAATATTTATCCTTATTTTTCCTTTTAAACTTTTATATAAGTAATGCCTGAGTACGGTTTTATAAAGATCCTCTAAAATATCTTTTTGAAAAGTGAAAGTGTTTCTTCAAGCTTCACTTATTCCAATTCTCTCACCAGTGGCCAGTAGGTTAACAATTTGAGATATCACATTATTTTATTTAATTCCAAATGGCAAGACCATTGACTAAACATTTATCAAATAGCCCATTCTACTTTGTTGGATTCATATGTACTTTTTGCAAACCAAATACTCATGTGTGTGTGAATCAATTTCTGGATAGATTTTGCACTACTTTTAATTTGTCTTTGTTTACACTAATATATAACATAGTGATCTAATTATTACACAGATAATAAGTTTTTATATCTGTAGAGGGCAAGTTCTTCCTTTAGTTATTTGAAAGTTATACATCTTATTACTATTCTTCAAATAATAATCCTGACATATTTTAAATTTCCTTATTGTATTCTATGATTTTTCTATCAATTCAACGACTTAAATCAGCTTGTATAATACCTATATAATTTCTTACAGTCACTAATTATATATTGTGTGACTGGCTAATTACCCTCTTATTCCCCTTGGGTATATTCCTCTGAGCCGGGAGTTTCACTAAAATGTTTTTACTCTTCAGAGTAGTTTTTTTCTTGAAAGTACATGGACCTGTATTTCTTTTTATGAATCCAATTCTATTTAATTTGTTTTCTAGAAATTGCTCACAGTTTCTGAGTTTAGTGATGGCCTTCTCTCTCCTATTTTCCAGACCATTGTGTGTATGTGTGTATATATGCATGTCCTTCTGACAGTCATATGGGATTTGAGACGGGATTGTGGGCACAATGGCTTCCCTTGCAGCTCAGTTGGGAAAGAATCTGCCTGCGATGCAGGAGACCTGGGTTCGATTCCTGGGTCGAGAAGATGCCCTGGAGGAGGAAGTGGCAACTCACTCCAGTATTCTTGCCTGGAAAATCTCATGGACAGAGGAGCCTGGCAGACTATAGTCCATGGGGTCACAAGAGTCGGACACGACTTAGCAACTAAACCACCACCATACTCAGGTTACAATCTTGAATCCTGATTCTTTTAGCAATGTCACATTTTTAATATATTATAAATTGTTCATTGTCATTTTCATACAGTAATTTCTCTAACTAGTCAGGCTGGCACTCAAAGTCTTCGGCAATATTTTGCATACCTCTATTACCAACTTGTCTCACTGCTTTACAGCTCCAGTTACCCTCTTATATTTCCTGCCATCTGAAACTGTCCATAGATCTTTTCTCAAACTGTTATTTAAACTTAGGCACTCTCTGCACTTGAAATATTGCCCTATTCAGTTCAGTTCAGTTGCTCAGTCGTGTCCAACTCTTTGCGACCCCATGAATCGCAGCACGCCAGGCCTCCCTGTCCATCACCAGCTCCCGGAGTTTACCCAAACTCATGTCCATCGAGTCGGTGACAACATCCAGTCATCTCATCCTCTGTCGTCCCCTTCTCCTCCTGCCCCAAGTCCCTCCCAGCATCAGAGTCTTTTCCAAAGAGTCAACTCTTTGCATGAGGTGGCCAAAGTATTGGAGTTTCAGCTTCAGCATCAGTCCTTCCAATGAACACCCAGGACTGATCTCCTTTAGGATGTACTGTTTGGATCTCCTTGCAGTGCAAGGGACTCTCAAGAGTCTTCTCCCCATTAATTATCCTTAATTGAAAGTCCACCTCAAAAACCACCTATTCCAAACAGCTTTCCCATATTCTTCCCACCCAGGAATAATCTCTGTCCACTCCCAGTACATCATTGGAACATTTTGTTCCTCTATGACAATGCTTATCATAATAATCATCTGCTACTATGCATGTATCTATCTTCCTAACTAGAATAATGTTGCTAGAAGAAAGGGACTAGGTCACATATACACATATATTTGTGTGTGTGTCTCCATAATGTTTAACTTAATCAGGTTGTACTGTTATATATTTTTTCACTTAAACAATGCTACAAACTTATCATTGGATTTCACAAGAAAAATGTTGATTCTGTTCTATTTTTCCATGGTCTGCCATCATAGCCCATTTAAATTAACAGGTAATTGACTTGTGTGATCGAGCATGTGCATAGTAATGGAGAAGTGGATATCTAACTATGATAGTAAATGCTCTTGTGATCCCTTTGTTTTCTTGAATTATAGATGATTTACGATATTGTGCTAATTTCTGCTGCACAGCAAAATGATTCAGTTATACACATATATATGTGTATATATATATTATTCTTGTGATCCCTTTCTACATTGAGTGATTATATTACTTTAAAATTTTTCCCCATTTAGACACATCTTTTTCTACCTTCTTACTTTCATCTTGCTATTAAAAAGGAACTGGCCTTAAAAAAAAAAAAAAAAAAAAAAAAGGAACTGGCCTTTATTTTGCTTTGAAATGTTTGTCTTAAACTATGTCCTATAAATTTGTATAAATTTGACATTTGAATGTATTTACCATTTTGATTCTTTTTCATCAATTTAACTGTTATTTTTTAAATTTCATTTCCCTTTGGAATACTCTTTTCCACATTAACAGGTTATTTGTGTTCCTAAGAACATAGTTTATTAAAGAATTCATGTTACAATTTTTTAATAAATTCATTTCTAAAATAGTTGTATTTGAAAAGGAGGGCTAGAAGCTAGAGAATTTTAGGCCAGCACAGGAATTCCAGTAACAAAGGTAATCGTTCATTTTAAATTTTTAAAAAGGAGAAAATTTTTGCAAATGATACAACCACAAGAGCTTAATTTCCAAACTATACGAACAGTTCATACAACTCAACAACAAACAGACAACTCTATCCAAAAACAGGCAGAAAACCTAAATATATATTTCTCTAAAGAAGGCACACAGATGGCCAATAGACACATGAAAACATGCTCAAGATCACTAGTCATTAGAGAAATGCAAATTAAAACTACAGTGAAGTACCACCTCACAGCAGTCAGAACAGCCATCATTAGAAAGTCAACAAATAAATTCCGGAGTGGAGAAAAGGGAACCTGTCTAGACTGTTGGTGGGGATGTAACATGGTGCAGCCACTGTGGAAAACAGTACGGGGTCCCTGAGAAAACTGAAAGGAATATCACCATACGGTCCAGCAATCCCACTCCTGGGCATATATCCAGACAAAACTCTGGTTTGGAAAGACATGTGCACCCGTGTGTTCACAGCAGCACTAACAGCCAAGACACAGAAACAGTCTAAAAGTCCATTGACAGATGAGTGGATAATATATAATGTATATATACACCACATCTTCTCATATAAATATATATATACAGATGCATAATGGATATGTGTATGTCTATATATAATGTATGTATAATATATATTAATATATATATAATGTTGCATGCATGATCAATCACTAAGTCACGTGTCCGACTCTTTACCACCCCATGGACTATAACCCACCAGGTTCCTCTGTCTATGGGGTTTCCCGGGCAAGAATACTGGACTGGGTTGCCATTTCCTTCTTCAGGGGATCTTTTCTGAACCAGGGTTTTGACGAGTGTCACCTATATTGGTAGGTGGGTTCTTTAACACTGTGGAGATGGGAAAGGCAACCCACTCCAGGATTCTTGCCTAGAGAATCCCATGGACGGAGGAGCCTGACAGGCTACAGTCCATGGGGTCACAAGGAGTCAGACACGACTGAGTGACTAACACACTTAACCACTGAGTCACCAGGGAAGCCCTCATATGTTACTCAGCCATAGAAAAGAATGAAATAATGCCCTGTGCAGCTACATGGATGGAACTAGAGTCTGCAAAATGAGTCAGAGAAAGACAATACGCATACAATATCACATATACGTAGAATCTAAAATACGACACAAGTGAATCTATACAGGTAACAGAAACAGATTCAGGGACATAGAGAAGACACTGGTGATTGCCAAAGGAAGGGGGTTGGAGGAAGGATGGAGTGGGAGGTTGGGGTTAGCAGAGATAAGCCCTTACATAAAAAAACTGATATGCAACAACAATATCCTTCTGTATAGCATAGAGAACTATATTCGATATCTTATAATAAATCATAATGGAAAAGAATATAAAAAAAGAACATATATACATATAACTGAATCACTTTGCTGTACAGCAGTAATGAACACATTATAAATCAACTATACTTCAATTAAAAAAAAGAAAAATAAATTTTACAGCTATACCTGTCTAATACTTATTGGAAGATAATAGGTTAATCAAAATGTACAAAATCACATCTAAACATTCCTGAATGAGTCTTGAAGAACACACAAAAGGAAACAAAAATCTAAGTCATCAATAGTAAGGTCAAACATTTAAGACCATTAGTGAGAAACCAAATCAATGAGGAGCTCAAGCCATGTCATCATGTGTCCAAGTGCTATGTGTGAGAAAATGTATTCTTTTATAACTCAAAAATGTCTCCCTGATGCCAATGTGTTCCCTAATTTATTAACCATAATATTTCCAATCTGTGTTATGAAACTCATACTGGGGCAAACAAATAAACAGAAGTAAATGGAAATCTAGGATCGGAAGAATTCCAGTTCAAAAATACTGTAAACTCTTTAAAAGTCTTTGGGAGGAGGGATGCTCTAGGATTTGCTCACACTCTCCTTTATTTTTCAGGTAGTTTACCTTACTTCTCACAATAAAACTATGACAAAATCCACACATACTTTTTGTACTCATCACACCAATTATACATCATAGCATACTATCTTAAGTACATGGGTCCCAGAAATGGGTTTAAGTCTCAGATTAGCTATTTACTAGCTATGCAACATTAGACAGATTACTGAACCTTGTTGGGCCTCAACTTCTTCATGTATAAAATGAAAATAATAATCATACTTACCCCATGAAGCTGTTGAGAGGATTAAAAAATTTTTATTTATATTTGCATTATAGAATGGTGCAAGATACATAGTAAGTACTTAATAAATATTAGCTATATTTATTATTCTTGTCCCCAAATCCTAAAGCAAAGCTGCCTTTAATTAACAAATATTAAAATGCTTTGTTGTCCTTTTGATATATTTCTTCATGTCTGCATAATTGTCAGCAGGTGTATCACAAAGTAATAACTTCCCCTTAAAGTGTCCTCTATTTCAATCTCAAAGCATCTCAGCATTGTCCATGTTCCAAGATGTAGAAATCAAAACTGGTTTAAGGAATATTATATTGTCTTGCTAGTCTAGCACATAGTTTTGAAATGTATTCAGTGTTCAAATAGGTTTTTCCTGCATGACAATTACATTTAAATGAGCTTATTGCCACTGAAACCACCTCCTTTCAAGCCAACTCTGCCTACTTTTCTCTGCTCATAGCACTCATGTGGTTGTAACAACACAAAGGAATCTGCATGATTTCAGTGCATGACTCATTTCCAGCAAATCACACACACACACAGTCTCAATTTTTCATGCATGAGGGATGTGTAAAACTATAAAAATGTTTGGACATTTGAGAAGACTAAATCAACAGAGAGTAAGCATTTTATCAAATCTACAAGTGAAATTAAACTTCAATTTAAATAAATAAACTCTACCATTAAAAACGAGTTGCTCTCCATCTGAGCTAAAAAGATGAAGTATAATTGTGTCTATGTTAATAGATCCAGCAAGCACAAGGAAATTCAGCAGAGGCTCCTGTATGAACATGTTGATGATTCACAGGTGTGTAGGCATGGTTTGTAAACACAGATGGAAAGGGTGACAAATAGATGAATATATCAGTTATAATTGTGGTCTACCCCTCTTCAAAGACGGCATTTATTTTTCCAAATTCTTGGATAGTTACAAAAGAGGTGTCTATGAGACGACAAAGATGTTATCAGTATTCAGAGTGTCTCTGACTGAATTAACTGAGATAAAATCAAGTTGGTACCAAAAAATTTTTTTAATTCAATTATTTTATTATCTGTATGTCATGGCAATAAAGTAAATATTGGCTAATTCTAAAAGAAGGACAAACAATGATCAAGATTATAAAGAATGATTGTTTTTATTTATATCATCAAGTTGTCAAGGAGAATAACTTTTCACAGTAACAAAATACGTCTTGACTATATTTAACGCAATTGAGTCAGGACCCCTCTTGCCAAAGAATTCATTCGCTGAAACTAATGGTCTCAACCAAAACATTTTGTTACTTAAGACTCAACAGCTATTATCCTTGACAATGGCGATATGATTTAGTTAAACCTTATAATGCAAATATCAAAACATGCTTAAATCCATGATGTGATTTTATTCCATATTCTTTGTTCTCAACTAAATTACTGAAGTGCAGTGATTTGCCCTGCAAAACGTGTTTTACTTAATTTCATTTTTATTTTGTTGAAGTATAATTGACTTGAAATAGTATATTAGCTTCAAGTATACAACAATAGTGATTTGATGTTTTTATAAATTATATAACATACAAATTTATTATAATATTATTACCTATATTTCCTGTGCTGTATATTACATCTCTGTGAGCTATTCCTTTTATAATTGGTAGCGTGTAACCCTTAAGCCCTTTCAGCTATTTTGCCATTCACCCACTATTACTCCTTCTGACAATACTGGTTTGTTCTCTGGATCTGTGATTCTGATTCTGTTTTGTTATATTTTCTAATTTGCTTTGTTTTCTAGATTCCACATATAAGTGAAAATACAGTATTTATCTTTGTCTGACATATTTCATGAAGCTTAATAGTCTCCAGGTTCAGCCATGTTGTTGCAAATGATAAGACTGTACTCTATTTTTATAGCTGAATAATATTCTATTGTATGTGTGTGTGTATATATATATATATATAAGCGTATGTGCATGTATACATATGTGGTATATTGCATTGACTGAATAAATATATATATATATACAGTATATTGCATAGATTGCATACAGAGATATATATGGTATAATGCATATAAATATGTGTATACATATATAGTATATTGCATAAAGTTTACACTCTTTTTCATAGATGAGTGATATCCTATTGTGTATATATATACATATATATATGATAAATATGTACATATACACCACATCTTCTCTATCCAGTCATCTGTTGACAGACATTTTAAAAATCAAAAGGAACAAAAGTCAACAAATAACTGAACATTAATCGAGAAATGAGTTAAGAATCATTTTTTGCGTGACTCTGGATTGAGAATAACCCAGTGGCTAGAGCAAGAGCTGGGAGCAGAAGCCGTGTGCTTGCAGTCCTACATTACTAATCGGGGGACCTCAGATTCTTTTCCAGGAAAATGGGGATAGTTGTGCCTATTTCACTGGAATGTGGTAAAGATTACAGGTAATACTCTGGAACAATGCTGGACACATAGTCAGCTTCCTATAAACATTTAATATTGTATCTGTCGATGCTGTAACACCGGTATTAGACACACAAAGTGGCAAACATTATTGTCAAAGTAGAGAAAGGAGAAACAATTGGTCAAATACAACTATTCCATGTGCTGTAAAATATCTGTTTTATCATTTTAAGTATTCAAATACTTGGCCAACTTAAGAAGAGCCTGAACCATCAGACAGGTATTTTCCTTAAATGCTGCTCAATCTCACTGATAAAGAACAACCTTTTCAAAAATTAAAAATACAAGTGGTTGCTTTCTTTAATGATAATCTTTTAGAGCTGTTTAAAAGTATATCCAGATAAGAACATCATTTTTAAATATCAATTGTCTCCAAATATATCTATCCTACACTATTGCTTACATTTCCACTAAACACTTTTCAAGAAGAGACCATCTAACGCATGGGTTCTCCTCCTAGAATCCATTCCTTCCCTCTCTTCCTATAATTTGTGTGGTTTAAGAAAACTAATCCCCTCCTGTCTTAGAAGGGCTAACTCATGAGACATGACTAAGGCTATTCCTTCTCTCTTCCATAATGCCTTCTGATTGGTTGAAGAAGTTGGCAAGCATTCAAGTCAGAGCAATCAAAATCAATGTCAAGGACTTTCCAAAAAAATGCCTAGACAGAAGAGCTCCTTAGCTCTGGGCTGTGTAGTGTGTGTGTAAAGGGACAGACAGCTTTGTTGCCACGAGGAAGACTCACCTAAGAATATAGCTAAAACCCTAAACAGGGCAGAACCAGGAGATTAGCAAAGAACTGGTGCCTGTACCCTAGAGGTATCATGATCCTTTGGCATTTTCAGTCACATAAACCAGTCCTTTCTCTTTAGTATTCAGATTAGGCTTTGTTATTTGTTACAAACATTTTCTAAATAATAAGAGATACAATAATAGAAGAGTAGGGACTGAGGATCTTAGCTTAAGAATCTAAAACATAATATTAACTAAACAACCGAGATATGACTTTGAGTCAACGGTTGTTCCCTGGGGCTCTTGGTCTTATTCCTTAATACTCATAGGATGGTTATGAGGATCAAGTGGAAAATTACATGCAAAGTATATACACGGTGCCTGGTGCATACAACATAATGCTTGATCCTCCTCTTTATACATGTTCCACCACCTCCTGAAGAGAAGATGGACAGTGCCATCAGAGTTGAGCATTTCTAAGACCACAATCAAGATTTACATGAGAAAAAACTGAATGTGTACCAAAACTTTTACCCTTAGCTACATATCTTTCTATTTAACATTAATCAACAGTTATGTACATTTAGCACTAACAGAGTTCCACAGTCTTAAACAGGGATACTGTTTAATGCATGTGCTCTCCCATCACAGCACTTACCTTCAAGGCTTCCCAGTTTTCTGAGTTACTGAAGATGCTAATGGTACCCCTGGCCCTTCAAATACCCATTCCCAAAATTCCTCATCTTAACGAATTTAGGTATCTTAGACTTCGAGATTAAGGGTTACTTCAATGTATTTATTCACACCAATATTGACTAAGAGCCTACTATGTGCAGGGCCTTGTTAAGCTCTGGAGATACAACCAGAAACAAATAAAAAGTCAGTCCTGATCTGTGTCTTATTGAGCATTGAGTCTACTGAGAAAGGCAAGCAATGATCAAACATCACACAGGAATTGCAACTGTGACAAATGCTAGAGAGAAAAGCACATGGTAGGATGACTACTCTAAAAACAGAGACCCTTAGGGAGGTCAGGCGAGCCTTCCAGGTGGAGGCGGTAGCTGAGCTGAGGCTCAGAAAAGGGGGAACGGAAGAGTGTACTTCAAGCAGCAAGAACAACATATCATGGGTGGCAAGGAAATGTGATGGTCACAGACTCCCACAGCAATCAAGAGAGCTGAAGAAGAGGCTGGGGATTGTGAGGAATTCATGTTGTCCACAGCTGCAGTACACCCTAGGCGTCTACTTAGTGGGACTATGCATGGACTGATGCCAGATACATGTAGGCTGCAAACGTAAATCGCAAACTGTAATTCATCAGCACACAATCTCTGTCAGAAAGTCAATGGTTGTCTCTAGGACTTCAATGTGTATCTAAGAGCTATCTGCATCACAACTATCTGGCTTTCATCTGTCTATCTCTCTGAAATCTCCACTCTAGACCAATTTATTGGAAGTCTTTGTGGGTGTAATCTAGAAATTTACATATTTCACTACTTCCCAGTGTGACTCATGCTCATTTATACACAGAGAGCTAGCAATTACAGTATCATTACTCTTGGAAGGGAATTATTTATTTGACCCTGAGGAAACAATTCAAATAAGTCAATCTACACATTAATAAAGCAGAATATTAGCTCTATTTAAAATATACTAAATATTACATATAAATTCAATGTTTTTGTAAAGCCTATATGAAATCTCTTGTAAGTGAAAAACAACTTTAAAAATACAATTTCATAAATACTGATTTCAATATTTGAGGAAGGATGCAGATAGGAAGGAGAAATGTAAATATAACCTCCATTTTTCCTAAAAGTGCTAAACAGCACAGTGTATACAGGAATTCTGTCTGGAATAGATGTGCTTTTTACAGAGCAATTTGAAGACTTGAACAATAGAGTAGCTCTAGTTTCCCTTATTCTACATTTCTACATTTAGGATACTAACTATTGGATGTGATAATGAACATGAGATCAGAGGAAAAGGGATTTTTTTCCACCATGAACTCCTTATATAGACCTTAAAAAATAGGCATCGCTTTGGATCAGATACCCATTATCAATTTGGACAGAGAGTGTCTGAACCACTATTATCTGCAAATGATTCATGAGAGCAGGTATTTCGCTACCTGAGGATTTTAGTGAATCCATAAATATAAGAAAAGACAGAAGCTGGAATTCATAAAGGGCCTTGAGCAATATCTAGGAAAGAAAATTATGTCCAATCTGAAGAAAAATGTAATTTACCAATCTGACTCACCTGTTCTATTACCAGTAGGGTCTCTTTCTTATTTACCAGGTGTTTTGCATGTGAGTTTCTATTTCACAATGGAAAACACAAAAGCTTCCTGAAACTCTCTCATCAGGAAAGCACACTTTCAATTAGGAAATAGTAACCTTATAGAGATTCACACAGCCATGATTTTTAAAAGGGAAACTCAAGCTATTTCTATATTTTAAAAATACAAAAAATAAAAATATTACAATGAGCACACACATACATATATATATATATACATATATATATATAGGCATATGATATGTAGGCTGATATAAAAATCTCCCAAACTTCCTTCCCTATTAATATTCTTATGGTAAGAGCAACATACTGCCATTTTAGAATAAATAACATTTTATCTTTTGGCTTTACTGCCTTATATCAAAGATATGGTTATTTGACCAATTAATTTACAGAAAAACAAACAATATACTTCTCTGACATTTATAAAGTTAATAATGCATATTAAATCATTCAAAAATGTAAGGGTGTATTTTTCTCTTTGCAATTCTTTTAAAAACACATCCACCCTTTAAAATAAATAAAATTTCTGGAATCTCACCATTTATCAAAGACAAAAGCCAGAGTAAAGGAAAAATTTACAACACATGACTAACTACCTGTGGAAATAAACAATCAGTGATATAAAATGCAAAAATCTGATTTTTTTCATTATTACTACTATACATAGAATGTTTTCCATGTGTCAAACATGGTACTTAATGTTCTACAAAAGAATACTGCAATTCAATCTGTCAGGGACTTAGTATTATTCCCATTTTGTAGACAAGGAAATAAGACCTAAGGTCAACCAGGGTCAAACCTGAAATTTTTACGCACGACCTTCTGATTTCAACACCCATGCTCCTCAGTGTAAGATACATAAATGTGATAATTTTCCAAAACAGCCCAATAATTTAGGCTACTACTGAGCTCTCAATATCTTAAGGTCATTTCAAGCATATAATATTTATGGCCTTTTGTGCACAAAGTTCACTCTTGAGTGCCACTACCATAGGTTTGCTGGTTTTGGATTACTGATTTGATCTGTACAGTTCAAGTGATTTCCATAATGAAGAGCATGTAACAGCTGTAGCTAATGATTCAGGTTATAATTTTGTGACCTTAAAAAAAAAGGCTTTTTCCTCTAAAGAAATTACTAGCTTAAACTGGATTATTCGACCTTTCAGTACTAAACTCTTACCCACTGAAATAATTCACCCACTAATATTCCAAAAACATTGATATCAGATCAACAGAGTGAAAAGTTCAGAAGGCATCTAAATCAAATACTATTGTCCACTTAAGTAGCAGCATTCCCTAGAATCAAAATAAAACAGAGAGGCTTATGACAATCACGCCATGATTTGGGATGGCTCTGGCAATCACTTTCTAGATAGAAAACTGAGAAATACTTGCCCATCTCCCTACCACAGAAACTGATTTTTTTTGGGGGGGGCGGGGGGTGGATTGGCATTTCATCTTGATACCTATATAATGCAAATGGGACTGAAAGAGGTAGCAACTTACACTTCATCAGTTATTTACCTCTCAGTGTGGATAGGTTTCCCTGGTTTGATTCCTGGGTCAGGAAGATGCCCTGGAGAAAGGATAGGTTACCTACTCCAGTATCTTTAGGCTTCCCTGGTGGCTTGACAGTAAAGAATCTGCCCGCAATGCAGGAGATCTGGGTTTGATCACTGGGTTGGAAAGATTCCCTGGAGGAAGGCATGCCAACCCATTCCAGTAATCTTTCCTGAAGAATCCCCATGGACAGAGGAGCCTGGTAGGCTACAGTCCATGGGGTTGCAACGAGTCAGCCATGGCTGGGCAACTAAGCCCAGCACAAAGGACAGGTTTATTAGAATCTTTCTTGGGAGAAAATGTGTTTGTAAATGAGAACGTGAGTGAAAGATGGGAATCTCAGGATCTGTCAGAGTGAAAGCCAGTGAAAGTCAAAGCTTCTAAGTGGTGAAAAATGAAAATGAAAGTTGCTCAGTCATGTCTGACTCTTTGCAACCCTATGGACTATACAGTCCATGGAATTCTCCAGGCCAGACTAGTGAAGTGGGTAGCCTTTCCCTTCTGCAGGGGATCTTTCCAAGCCAGTGATCGAACCCAGGTCTCCGGCATTATAGGAGGATTCTTTACCAGCTGAGCCACAAGGGGAGCCCTCTAAGTGGTGAGAGGCCATCAGTGGAGAAGCAGGGAATGTTGACAGCAGATACTCCTCCCAGGCTGATCTGGACACGACTCACCAGTTCTGAAGACCATTCTTGCTCTGGGAGCAGATTCAGTGGTTGGTCCAGGCACTAACTGAGCATTCCTGAGTGCTACTGCAAGCTTTCACTAAGGGGTTCTGCATTGCCACAGCCCTGATATCTCAAACACCAAGCGACCACCAACAAGGCTGCCTGCAGACATGTAAGCACACCAAACCTAGTACACAAATTCTTAGGATAAGGGTAAAATTTCTTAGGCAGTGAACATATTTTGAGACCTCCTACATCATCCATCTTTTTAGACCTGCTTGTAGAGCATCTGAGGCTGGACATTCTTGAGGCATCAGAATGTCAATTCAGCCCCTGAAAATCCTCACCCCAATGCCTGAGTCTGCAATCCAGTTCTTTCTAATTGCAAACCTGACTATTATATTGTCACTGGAAGGGGTTCTTTAGACAGCTAATGACTTGAATAAGCCAATATTTTATTATTAATAAGTTAATACTGAGTTGTTCTGCACCCTCTCTGCAAAAATGTCAGAGAGAAAAATTCCAATCAGCTACCTCATGTCTAGAATTAAGATTGCCAGGAGAAATATCAATAACCTCAGATATGCAGCTGACACTACCCTTATGGCAGAAAGCAAAGAAGAACTAAAGAGCCTCCTGATGAAAGGGAAAGAAGAGAGTGAAAAAGTTGGCTTAAAACTCAACATTCAGGAAATGAAGATCATGGTATCTGGTCCCATCACTTCATGGGAAATAGATGGGGAAACCGTGGAAATAGTGGCTGATTTTATTTTCTTGGGCTCCAAAATCACTGCAGATGGTGACTACAGCCATGAAATTAAAAGACTCTTACTCCTTGGAAGGAAAGTTATGACCAACCTAGACAGCATATTAAAAAGCAGAGACATTACTTTGCCAACAAAGGTCCATCTAGTCAAAGCTATGGTTTTTCCAGCAATCATGCATGGATGTGAGAGTTGTACTATAAAGAAAGCTGAGCACCGAAGAACTGATCCTTTTGAACTGTGGTGTTAGAGAAGGCTCTTGAGAGTCCCTTGGACAGCCATGGACATCCAACCAGTGCATCCTAAAGGAAATCAGTCCTGAATATTCACTGGAAGGACTGATGCTGAAGCTGAAACTCCAATACTCTGGCCACCAGATGCAAAGAACTGACTCATTTGAAAAGACCCGGATGCTAAGTTTGAAGGCAGGAGGAGAAGGGGACAACAGAGAATGAGATGGTTGGATGGCATCATCACCTCAATGGACATGAGTTTGAGTAAACTCGGGGAGTTGGTGATAGACAAGGAGGCCTGGCGTGCTGCAGTCTATGGGGTCTCAGAGATCGGACATTCCTGAGCAACTGAACTGAACTGAACATCATGTCATGACACCTAGAGGCCTCACTGAGGGTGGAGGATATAAGATTAGAAGTGGAGAGGGAAAATACCTTTTGTATATCTTCATCCATAATCAATTAATTTATTTCCTGACTAAATAGTGTTTGCCACCACTTCATTAGAGTCGGTCAGTTCAGTCGTGTCTGACTCTTTTGACCCCATGGACGGCAGCACGCCAGGCTTCCCTGTCTATCACCAACTTCCGGAGCCTACTCAAACTCATGTCCATCACGTCGGTGATGCCATCCAACCATCTCATCCTCTGTTAGAGTCATGTATTAATACAAGATAAGATAAGATTAGATTCCAAACTGAAGCAATTCCTTGGAAACAAAAAATACACACAGTTCCTTGTGGGATGTGCCAGAAGAGCTCAACTAACCTTCCCACAAGTAAAGTTCTCCAATTAATAAAGTTGTTTTTGTTTTTACTGTATTTGTGAAAGTAAAGCAGTGAAAATCATTTTATGTCTATACCCACAAAGAGGGGAGAGGAGACTTAGCTCTCCAATGTTCTCCAAGGCCACTTATGTAGATACAGAAGACTGCAGTCATAGCTTCTTCTGTGGCAAAGGAAAGAGAGGCATAAGATGGCATAAAGGGTAACAACAGCTCAGTATTTAAATAGTGGGGAAAGCTGTGGAAGTTGAACTAGGACTGGCTGATCTCAGTTACTGCTCAGAATAAAAGAACACAGACTAGCCAGGGAACATATCTGCTAATTGCATGAACGTGTTACTGATCAAACATGCCCACTTTATTTTATATACGTACTACATGAAAAGTAATCCTTGCGCTTTATCTTCTGCATAACTATCTGCCCCACAAATTACCATTAATTTTATTTTATCATTGGTAACCATGTCAATGTAAAGAAAATGTTTCATACCTACTACTCCTCTTCCTTAAATGGCTTCTAGTTTAAAAAAATAAAAAGAGAAAAGAACAGAAAAAAAAAAAAGGATAATGTAAAGTTCAGCCATCAAAAATGGCTTCATTAAGATCCTTAATGAAGCACATGGGAGCCATTTATTGACTTCTCAACTATTAAGATGGAACATTATTACTGTCTTAATAGTATTTCCATTTTCATTTAGGAAATAACTAATCAAGGGATCAATGTACCAAAGACTTTATTTTCTTTCCCTTGGGTCACTGGAAGTACATTTTTTAAAATGCAAAAAACGTAACAGCAATTCCCCCAGGCACCATATCACATGAACAATTTAAAGAAATAACAAGAAGGGTGAAAGGTCAACAGCTACCGATCTGAGTCATTATAAAGCAAAGGCAAACTCTGGGCGTGGAGAGTCTCCTATTCCGGAAGAAGGACAGGATCCCTTCCTTGGCACAGGAGCTTCCCCTCCAAGGTATACAAAGAGCCCCCACCCTGACCTGCTGTCAACCCGGGAAACATTTCTATTTCTCAGACTCCCTGAGAATGCAAACTAGTGTTTTCCTGGTAGTTCTCACAGCTCTGCTTCCTTTGAGGTACAGATGTGTAGCCACAGAACCCAATCAGATAGCGCCTATTTACATATTTATAAAGCCTCCTGTAAAATCTCCTATCAATTGTTGCTGCTATATATAGGCCTTTCAAAGTATCTTGTGGGCCCAGCGCTCTACTGCACCGCTCCCTTCAGGAATCCTGATATATCGCATAATGTGATTTCAATGTAAATGGGGCCCATCGCACAATCACACCACTTCACAAACTCTTTTCTGCTGGGGTAGCTTAAATCTAAACACACTCAAGCAGCTTGCTGCACTGGAGCAAGATTTCTTCCACATTAAAAAAAAATTTTTTTTTTCAACAAAAAATCCCAAACCCTAACACAACAATGCCAGGGAAAAGGAAAAAAAAAAAAAAAATCTGAACGTTTTCTGCAGAAAGATGGGCCGTCTCCAAATCCTTGTGCCCTATCAGACAAATTAAAGTAAATCAAGCATGAAATGAAGCCGAAGAGCCCCGAGATAAGGCTCCTTTAAGTCGTTTACAGATTAGGATAGAGAGAGGTGCATCTGGTCTCTGGCAGAGAAGGAGGCCAGTTTCTCAGCTCACAATAGCAGCCTGTGTATAGGATTACCTTACCTTGTCACTGACAAGGGAGGAGGCGCCTGCAAGATGTCTCTAACTAACTTCCTAATGTCCCTGGTTAAGTTCTCTTATTAAAGTATTAACTGTTACAATGAGAGAAATACATTCTGATAAAACCAAACCAAACCAAAAAGAAAAAAAAAATCTCACAGACTGATTTATGAACTGGGTAGAAGCTGATAAACTGGGAGGGTGGGGGTGAGGGTCGACTACCAGCAGATGAGCCTCTTCTCTTATCAGTCAGGATTCTGCTGCTAGAGACAGAAGCTGATAAATTTCCAACAGGAATTAGTGATGCGGCCAGGAAACTGTATGTTACTGGTTGGACTGGTGCTCTAGCGGCTGCCAAAAGGACCTCTCCTGTTATCAGATGTGATGTTGCTGTTGTAAACAGTGAAGTACTCTCCAAGGGAAACTGGATGCTCTCTCAAAATGCTCTGCGATTAATGGTTAAACTATAACATGAGGTGGTGCAAGATTTTCTTGGAAGCATCTGGAACTCTGCAGCTTCTCAGTCGGAGACCTTTTTGTTCCTTGGCATTCTGAGCAGCTTGGAAACTCCCCCCTCTTTCCTTCCTAGACAAAGAACTTTTTCTTCTTCAATAAATTTTATTTATACCTTGTTTCAATCTAAGGAAATCCTTAATTTTCCACCATCACAAAGAGACTGCAATCAACCCAACCTACTCATCAGTTTTAATTACTCTGAAGAATACATTCTAATTCAGTTTTAAGATTAGATAGAGTGGTGTTGGTGGAAGGAGGTGGGCAGGGTTACTTGTGTCTCCTCTTAATCAGAAGTCAACCGATTGAACCCACAACCAAAAAAGACATTCATGTCGTTGGCTGGACCATCTCAGCACTCTGTGGTCAATCCAACTGAGAATGAAACAGAGTATGGTTGTTTTATGATATAACATATTTTACTCTCTCACTATTTTATTGTGCCCAGTGGTACAGAACATTTTATTGCCCTTTACAATTTACATTGTTTTGTCACTTTTCATATTTGAGATACACAATATTACTACAAAATTATGATGAATAAATTGACGTTCAACTGGATTAAGCAACTTGCTCCAAAACACTGGGTTGCTTAGATGCAAAGTCTGAACTAAAATCAATCCAATTTTCCTTCTCAATATGTCATGTTGCCAAATTAATCACCTCATCTTTGGATTAAAGAACTCAAGAAGAAATTCCCAGGTGCTCTAATGATAGATGGGTATTCACCCCCAGTCTGGGGTCAGTCACTTGTTATCAATGATCCGTATGGACTGGAGCATATCAGAGACACAAGATACATTTTAAACTCTGAGTATGTGGTATATGCTAATTTAGGAATATTGTGTTTCTCTCTTAGGTAACTATTTAAGAGCTCTTAGGTTAAAAAGTATAAAATCATGAATTTAAAATATACTAATAAACATTTGCTTGGATGAATTTTCAACTTGGCCTTCTTCTGACATACATGGATTTCCTCTGCTTTCATCTCTCAACTTTTCCAAAATTATTTCTTACAATATACCTCTGAAAGGAATCTACTTCAATCATACCAATTTATATGTTTTTATACTTTCTTTAGTATCTATATTGAAATATTTAAGTAAAACTAATTCAATGAATCTTTTACTGACAATGTTTCTTAAAAGTAATAAAAATACTTTTATTTTATAAAATAAAATGTATGCAATTTTATTTAATGGTATTTCTCAAAGTTCCAGGCAATAGAACAAAATATTTCCAAGACAAGAAACCTTTGAGAGAGGTTCAGGAGCTGGAAAAAAAAAAATGTTTAACATAAAACAGTTTTTTAAAAAATAGTTTTCTTTTTTAATATCACATTTAATATTTCTTAGAAATCTAATAAGAAGTTTCTACCTCATCATGGAGAAAATTTAGAATTAAATGTTACAAAATACTTGAGAAATAAGCCCTAATAACAAACTCTGTGTGTCTGTGTGAATACAGGTAAAAACCAACAATGCTTGTTTTAGAGCAACTAAAAACAGGTAAAAAGTAGCATGTTTGAAACATTTATGAATATGTCTGTAATTATTTTCAGTGGAGTCAGTTGAGGATAATCCTTCTCTGAGCACAGAATTGATATATTTACAAATCTGTGACCAAATGATGATATCTAACAAGTGCTCTGCTTGCTGCTCCAAAATAATAAACTATCTTAAATTATGCCAAAAAGATAAGAGACATGCTTTATTTCCCCCATTTATTAATACTGTGAGGAGGTGACATTTATTCATGATATTTACAGTGCTTCTTTACACTTGACTTTGGGGAAAGCACTTTTTTTTTTTTTTTCATTTTTTGCTTCTTCATTGTGTGTGATTTGGAAACAGATTTATCCATGTTTTAGAAAATATCACTCAGTTAAAGAAGGAGTTACAATATGTTCTTCCTTGGTAAAATATATCTGTCAAACACAGGCTAAAATATTCTTCACAAATTTTATGTCATATTATACTATTTATGGAATTTGAAACTTTAAAACTTCTTTATACAATGGACATAAAATAAATTTATGGTATGACATTTTATTGCCTTTTGTATATAAGTTAGCTATATATATCTCTCACTGATTACCTCTGATTAATCATTAGTTAGGCTCTTCAATTTTCTAAAAGCCAGTAGTAAGAAGATTTGAGGTGTAACAGACACAGGAATCTTTCTTACTTATAAGGTTTTTAGTGAAACAATGGGCTTCCCTGGTAGCTCAAGGAAAGAGTCTGCATGTAATACAGGAGACCTGAGTTCAGTCCCTGGGTTGGAAAGATCTCCTGGAGAAGGAAATGGCAACCCACTCCAGTATTCTTGCCTGGGAAATCCCATAAACACAGAAGTCTGGCAGGCTATAGTCCATAGGGTCGCAAGAGCTGGACACGACTTAGTGGCTAAACCTACCTAGTGAAACAACGTAACAATGATTAATTCAAGAAACAGCAAAAGTTAAATATATCTTTTATCTATATATCTATATATCTTTCTGACTTCACTGAAACGCCATTAGAAAAGCAAAAGTATGTTCAGACATTATTTAATACGCATTTGTTGTTTGGGGCTATTTTCATCCATAAGTTAAAGATCTTCAAGACAAATGTGATTTTGAGTTTATATCTATACAGTGAATGGAGATATAAGTTAAATGGCCATACCTTCCAGTATGTGCTAGCTGTTTGCGTGTTTCACAAGACCTAAATCAACCTGATTGAAAGCTGCAGTTCTTAAACACTCTTTTGTTAGTAATTTTTCATACCAATGAAGTGTTTCCACTAATAGTAGCAGTAGTAGTAGTTGCCAGTAATAGGAGACCTGCTGGGTATGCACTGAATGAGAGCTTTGCTTCCTCTTAAAAATATTACATCTTTTAATTCTCACTAGAGCCAGCCATCTAGTCAAGGCTATGGTTTTTCCAGTAGTCATGTATGGATGTGAGAGTTGAACTATGAAGAAAGCTGAGCGCTGAAGAATTGATGCTTTTGAACTGTGGTGTTGGAGAAGACTCTCAAGAGTCTTGGACTGCAAGGAGATCCAACCAGTCCATTCTAAAGGAGATCAGTCCTGGGTGTTCTTTGGAAGGAATGATGCTTAAGCTGAAACTCCAGTACTTTGGCCACCTCATGTGAAGAGTTGATTCATTGGAAAAGACCCTGATGCTAAGAGGGATTGGGGGCAGGAGGAGAAGGGGACGACAGAGGATGAGATGGCTGGATGGCATCACCGACTCAATGGATGTGAATTTGAGTGAACTCCGGGAGTTGGTGACGGACAGGGAGGCCTGGCGTGCTACAGTTCATGAGGTCGCAAAGATTCGGACACGACTGAGCGACTGAACTGAACTGAACTGAGAGCCAGCTTTACAGTGTAAACACAATTACTTTCATTTCACAGCTCAAAAACCGAAGGCTCAAAGAGCTCAGACAATGGTCAGGATCTATACCTCCCAGGTCCCTGTGATTCCAAGCCCACTCACTTTCGTTGTGATAGACTGTCTGGCATTACTTCACAATACAAATCAGACCCACATTTTTACATACAGCCAACAATGCTTGTTTTAAAGCAACTACTGGTAATCATTTATTATTATAAATACTTTTTTCCTTTTGATATTTTTATAAAGTAATTCCCCATGAGAAAATACTAGTATTCTGATAATTTATGAGAAATATGAATAGATACTACAAAGTTGTTCTCTTTTAATTTTTCTCTTCCTTAGGTATGCGAGTAAATTTAATAAAGATAAGAATTCAATAAGGTGAGTTAAAGTAAGCATAAGAAAGATCTATTCCTACTTAGAAATTATAAGATGGTGCTAGAACAAGGTTGCCACATACCAGTTCATGTGCTAAATCCATGATTCTAAAGTAGACACTAACTTTGCATTGTCACACCACCCCTATTTACACATGTTATATCAACATCTGCTTAACTTAACAGTGTTTTGACTCAGGCCAGGAACTGAAAACATCATAAAAGTCACACTAAAAAGCATTATATCCCTGCTTTGGTTAACCGTATCAGACTGAAGAAGGCTCTTGAAGTTCCAATGCCATCACTTCTGTGATTTCTCTTTGAAGAGTTTCTTAAACTTAGGAAATGCAATTTTTCTACACATCACTAGGAAACTGCAAATTACGTGAGGGAACTGGAGCCAAAGTTTGTCATACTTGTTAACAGTGACGGCAGTCTCTGTCTCCAAACGTCTTCCATTTCTCCTCTGCTCTCCCTACTGCTTATCAACTCTCCGTCAACCGTATTCACTGAGCAATCTTGTGTTCCCCTAGACTAAATAAAGACGAGAAGATAATATCCTCTTCTGTCTTCCTGTATGCAATTAAGGGGGATGAAATGGGCAGTACTCTTGGCAGAAACTCTCAGGGAGTCCTGGAAGAAAAATGTTTAAGAACCACTCCCTTGGATTTAATCCTAGGGGAGTTATCTCTAAGAAAGCCCTGCTGGTTATTTCTTGAGAATCCACAGAATACAAACGTTTTTAAAATAACAGCAGCTCTAATCAACTATCTACAGGGGAATGTTATTCATAAAATCACAGGGTCCAAATGGTGCCACGAAACAGGATGAATACCCAGCATAGATTGCAGTTAACTAGTAGGCTTCAAAATTCATCTGCTGTGAACCAAGGAATAAGGTTAACTCCGGGATCACTTAAAAGCCATTGTTTTCCTAGGTCTTCATTAATGTTAGTTCTAATAAAAACACGTTTCCCTCCTCTACGACATTATCTTTTCTACTCAAATAGCTTTAAATGAGGTACTTTATACAGATAAAAAAATACCTTCCTTAAAGAGTGCATGTTACTATACAGTCAAAATGTGTGCTAATAAACATTCATTTTTATTATTTCTGCTCTACAAATAAATTTGAGAATTTTTAGCTTTCATTGCTCTCCCCTATTAATTCATTAAAGTATTATCACATGACCCTGCTCACAGATATCTAAGTATGGCTCACAGATATTTTGGAACTAGTTCTCAGTGTGAAGAGCCAGGCCAGTCTTTTTTTCCCCTATCTTTTATCTGTTTCATTCCCATGACCTTTATCTTGTTTTTTTCCATAGACTATTTTCAAAAAATATCAAAATTGTTTAGGAATTTTTTTCTTATCTGCACAGTTACTAACTTTTATTTTTTTACTGCTCACCATCATATGATCTGTAAACTAAATGTTCTCAAATCTATGATCTAGGTCATGATAAAGGTGCTCTATTCAGCTATTTCTGGGTCATTTTAATATCAACAT
The DNA here is from genome assembly GCF_001704415.2 of Capra hircus. NCBI lineage: Eukaryota > Metazoa > Chordata > Mammalia > Artiodactyla > Bovidae > Capra > Capra hircus. The sequence goes on along the minus strand of NC_030821.1, from coordinate 23,026,897 downwards.
TCTTTCCTGCTTAATATAAAAGCCCTCTTTTACTCTTCTAGTTGCTTCCTTTGACTATGGTTTCTATTGAGTTTAAGAAGATAATTTATTCTCACGGAGCCTATGGAATACTAAAAGTTATCTGATGTCACCACTCACATAACTTGGAACAATAGTTATGACTGAAATAATCAGTAAAGCTGGTAGCTTCTCTTGTATGTCATTCATTCCCTGGACCTTTTAGATGTGCCCATGAGATATAAGCTGCTGATGATTTGGGTGCTTTCTTTTTATCATTATATTTATTAATATAAAAGGGATTTGGCTTAATGTACCTCTATGCCAGTCTAATTCCATCTTCATCAAAGGAAATGTAACTAGTCTTATTAACGATACTAACTTTCTTGTATGCCAATCTGAGGGACCTTATGGATGATGACTGATAATCAACCATGGAGTATGAATCCACAGATAACTGTGCACTCAACTAACCAAAGTATGGTCTAGACCATATCTTCCTTGCTTGTTGATGAGAATGTCATGTGGAGAGGAATCAAAAGCGTTACTGGAGTCCGGATAGATTACATCTATTACTTTGCCCTTATCTACATGGCCTGTCACTCTATCATAGAAGGAAATTAAATTGGCCTGGCACAATTTGCTCTTCACAAAACCATGCTGGTTGCTACCCACTAACTTTTGCTCTTCTAGATGATTGTAAATTGATTGTTTGATGTTTTGCTCTAGTATCAGCCTTGGTGTCAAAGTTAAGCTGACTGGTCTATAATTACCAGCATCATTTTTTTCTTCTTTTTTCATTTTTAAACATGGTCACTACCTTTTCCTGCCCGTTTTGTTTCCTACATATTAATTAGTAATGTTTCAGTTTCATATTTTCAATATCTTTGAATATCTTTAATGTAAATGTTCAATCCTTACATTTTGATTGTATCTATTTATTTAAAATGTATATTCTCTAATCCTCTGGTTTCAAAATGGGTATAATTAACTATATCATATTATAAATTAACTCTTTCTTGAGTAATCCAAGTTCTGCCTAGAGAAAGCTTGTCCTTAAAATGATTTTCTAAGCTACCATTATTTCTTCCCTGATATATCACTTACTATCCTTCTAGGAGGCATTTTACTTTAAAGATGAACATTTAACTTGTATGTACTTTTACTGTCAATATTTGTTTTTATCTAAATGTTCATTGCATGCCATCTTTTCCATTCTTCATATAAGAAAATGTATATTTATTTTATGCATAGTAATAAACTTAGATGCATAAGGCATAAATAAAAAAGCAATAGAAATATATATGGTTCTTTGGAAGAAAAGCATTGTTTTCTCAATTTTACCTATTTAACATTGCCAAAAAATGTCAAAAGGATACAGGAAAAAAAATGTTATACTATAGTTATGCTGATAGAATGCAAAATTATAAACTGAAGAGAAGTCAATTGAAATATGCATTGCTAATAGTTATTACACATAAAGAAAATGGTGGCTAGAATTGAAGTTAAGAAATATAAAACAGCTATATGATGGCTCTTTCCTAAAAGAGAAACACTGAAAGTCAACAAAATTGGTGGCAAAAATTCAGAGGAGTTTCAATTTATATAAAATTTGATGCAGAGTACATCTTGTTCATTCTTACGAAGTAAAATGGTAGTTTGAATCAGTAAAATAAAATATTAGACTGTAGGAAATAGTTTACACTTAAAACACAATGAGTTAGAATAGTTAAAGCAATCAAAAATTTACAGCAAAAACATTGGAAAGCTTCGTCTCACAACATATAAAATGTTTCAGGAAATAAGCAGAACCCAAACAAATGTATGTAACAAGACTCTACACACTTTAAGGAGATAGGAGAGACAGATCCAAGATGTGTGTATATCTATATGATTACTAATATTTAGTTATATGAAACAATTTTTAAGTTTATTATGCTCAGTCCCCTTTACGGATCACAACCTTGTCATGATGAAGGGGGCTTGTGTAGTAACTCAATGAAGCAATGAGCTATGTCATGCAGGGGCACCCAAAAAGGACAGGTTATAGTGAAGAGTTCTGACAAAAAAATTTCAACCTGAGGAGGGGATGGCAAACCAGTCCAATATTGTTGCAGTGAGAACCCCATGAGTAGTATGAAAAGGCAAAAAGATAATGACACCAGAGGATGAGCTCCCAGGTCAGAAGGTGCCTAACATGCTACTGGGGAAGAGTGAAGGGCAATTACGAATAGCTCCAGAAAGAATGAAGCCACTGGGCCAAAGCAGAAATGACACTCCGTTGTGGATGCATCCAGTGGTGAAAGTAAAGTCTGACGCTGTAAAGAACAATGTTGTGCAGTAATCCGGACTGTTAGGTCCATGAATCAAGGTAAGTTGAATGTGGTCGAGAATGAGATGGCAACGGTGAACACTGACATCTTAGGAGTCAGTGAACGAAAATATATGTGAATGGATGAATTCAACTCAGATGACTACTATACCTACTACTGTGTGCAAGGATCCCTTAGAAGAAATGGAGTAGCCCTCATAGTCAGCAAAAGATTGCACCAGTACCTGGGTACAATCTCAAAAATGAAAACAATGATCTTGGTTCATTTCCAGGGCAAATCATTCAACATTACAGTAATCGAAGTCTATGCTCCAACCACCGATGCCAAAGAAGCTGAAGTTGACTGGTTCTTGGAAGACCTCCTAGAATTAACATCACAAAAAGATGCATTTTTCATCACAGGGGAGGGCAATGCAAAAGTAGGAAGTCGAGAGATAGCTGGAATAATAGGCAAGTTTGGCCCTGGAGTACAAAATGAATCAGAGCAAAGGCTAACAGCGTTCTGTCAAGTGAACATGCTGGTCATCGCAAACCCTTTTCCAACACAAGAGATGTCTCTACACATGAACATCACCAAATGGTCAATACTGGAATCAGACTGATTACATTCTTTGCAACAAAAGATGAAGATGTTTATACAGTCAGGAAAAAGAAGACCTGGAGCTGACTGTGGCTCAGGTCATGAGCTACATATTCAAAATTCAGGCTTAAATTGAAGAAAGTAGGGAAAACTTCTAGGCCAGTCAGGTACGACCTATATGAAAACCTTTATAATTATACAGTAGAGGAGAGGAATAGAGTCAAGGGATTAGACCTTATAGACAGAGGGCACTATGGATGGAGGTTAGTAACATTATTATATCGAGACGGCAACCAAAACCATCCCAAAGAAAAAGAAATGCAAGAAGGCCATGTGGTTGTTTGGGAAGTTTTACAAATATCTGAAGAAAGAAAAGACGTGAAAGACAATGGAGAAAGGAAAAGATATACTCGATCGAATGCAGAGCTCCAGAGATTAACGAAGAGAGATAAGAAGGCCTTCTTCAATGAAAAACAACAATGCGGTGGTCACTCAGCTCGAGCCAGATATTCTGGAGTGTGAAGCGGGCCTCAGGAAGCATTATTATGAACACAGCTAGTGGAGGTGATGGAATTCCAGTTATGCTATTTCAAATCATAAAAGATGATGCCGTTAAAGCGCTACACTTAATAGGTCAGCAAATGAGGAAAACTCAGCAGTGGTCGCAGGACTAGAAAAGGTCAATTTTCATTCCAATCTCAAAGAAGGGCAATGACAAAGAATGTTCAAACTATTGTACAATTGTGCTCATTTCACATGTTATCCAAGTTATGCTCAAAATTCTGCAAGGTAGGCTTCAGCAGTATGTAAACTGAGAACTTCCAGATGTACAAGCTGGGTTTAGAAAAACCAGAGGAACCAGAGACCAAATTGCCAACATTAGCTGGATCATAGAGAAAGCAAGGGAATTCAAAACAAATTAAAAAATCTACTTCTTCACTGACTACTCTAAAGCCTTTGGCTGTGGGGATCTCAACAAACTGTGAAAGTCACTCAGTCGTGTCTGACTCTGCAAATCCATGGACTGTAAAGTCCATGGAATTCTCCAGGCCAAAATACTAGAGTGGGTAGCCTTTCCCTTCTCCAGGGGATCTTTCCAACCCAGGGATCGAACCCAGGTCTCCTGCATTGCAGGGGAATTCTTTACCAGCTGAGCCAACTGTGGGAAATTCTTAAAGAGATGAGAATACCAGAATACCTCACCTGTCTCCTGAAAAACCTGTATGTGGGTCAAGCAGCAACACTTTGAACCTTATATGGAACAACAGACTCATTCAAAATTGGGAAAGGAGTTCAAAACTGGCAAGGCTATATACTGTCACCTGCTTATTTAACATATATGAAGAGTATATCATGCAAAATACTGAGCTAGATGAATCACAAGCTGGAATCAACATTGCCAGGAGAAATATCAACCATCTCAGATATGCAGATAATACCATTCTAAGGGCAAAAAGTGAAGAGGGACTAAAGAGCCTCTTGATGAGGGTGAAAGAGGAGAGTGAAAAAGCTGACTTGAAACTAAACATTTAAAAAACTAAGATCATGGCATTCAGTCCCATCACTTCATGGCAAATAGAATGAGAAAAAGTAGGAGCAGTGACAGATTTTCCTTTCTTGGGCTCCAAAATTACTGCAGACCATGACTCCAGCCAGGAAATTAAAAGACACTTGCTTTCTTGGAAGGAAAACTTTGACAAACCTAGGCAGCATATTAAAAAGCAGGGACATTACTCTGCTGTATAGTCAAAGGTTCATATAGTCAAATCTATGGTTTTTCCAGTAGTCATGTACAGATGTGAGAGGTGGTCCATAAAGAAGGCTGAGTGCTGAAGAATTGAAGCTTTTGAACTGTGATGTTGAAAAGACTCTTGAGAGTTCCTTGGACAGCAAGAAAATTAAGCCAATCAACTGTAAAGGAATTTAAACCTGAGTTTTCATTGAAAGGACTGATGCTGAAACTGAAGCCCCAATACTCTGGCTACCTGATGTGAAGAAGCAACTCACTGGAAAAGATGCTGATGCTGGGAAAGATTGAAGGCAAAGGTGAAGGTGGTGGCAGAGGATGAGATGGTTAGATAACATCACTGACTCAATGGACATGAATCTGAGCAAACTCCAAGAGATAGTGGAAGACAAGGAGTTTGGCATGTTGTAGTCCAGGGGATCAGAGAAGGCAATGGCAACCCACTCCAGTACTCTTGCCTGGAAAATCCCATGGACGGAGGAGCCTGGTAGGCTGCAATCCATGGGGTTGCGATGAGTCAGACATGACTGAGTGACTTCACTTTTACTTTTCACTTGCATGCACTGGAGAAGGAAATGGCAACCCACTCCAGTGTTCTTGCCTGGAGAATCCCAGGGATGGCGGCACCTGGTGGGCTGCCGTCTCTGGGGTCACACAGAGTCGGACATGACTGAAGCAACTTAGCAGCAGCAGTCCAGGGGATGACAAAGACTCAGACACGACTTACTGACTGAACAGCAACAAAATTATGCTAAGTAATTTAATTTCTTAAGCCTTCACCCCAGTATTGTATATCTTTTTACCAATGTTTCACAAAGACTTCTTTTAGATTGTATAATAATTTTTTTTTAAAAAGCTTTTAAAAAATCTTACATAAAGCATCTTATTGCTAAAAATTTAAAGCTCAATTATCAATGTTTAGTGAAAAGTAAATTCATACTGTTTGAACTCTACAACTAAATAATTGCCCTTACTAGAACAACTTTGAAAGAAATATGAAAATTCTAAAAGCAGGACACTACAAGTCAAAACTTGTAGTGACAATTGTCCTTAAAACTCAGACTTGATCATCCACATCAATGAATCACTTTCTCTTAAATTTCTGTAAGTTTTTTTTTTAACAACCATTCAAAAAGTAAACCGATGCTTAACAAATTTTGATTACATTTCAAATTTTTATTTATTTCAATATCAGCAGACTTTATAGTTTTTAAAGATTTGGGTATGGCATAAGCCCTCTTGGAAAAGGTTGCCATTAACCTCACCACAGAGCTGCCAGAACTTGCACAGGACTGGGAAATAGACTCTCAGAGGGCACAAACAGAACCTTGTGCACCAGGACTCAGGAGAAAGGAGCAGTGACCCCACAAGAGACTGACCCAGACTTGCCTGTGAGTGTCCAGGAGTCTCCAGTGGAGGCATGGGTCAGTGGTGCCCTGTGGAAGGGTTGGGGGCACTGAATGTAGCAGTGCCTGCATAGAACCTTTTGAAAGAGGTCACCATTGTCTTCATTATCTCCACCATAATTTGGCCCCAGGTAAATAAAAGGGAGTGAACACAGCTCCACCCATCATCAGAAAATTGGATTAAAGATTTACTGAGCATGGCCCCACCCATCAGAACAAGACCCAGTTTCCTCTTCAGTCAGTCTCTTCCATCAAAAAGCTTCCATAAGCCTCTTATCCTTCTCCATCAGAGGGCAGACTGAAAACCACAATCACAGAAAACTAACCAATCTTATCACATGGACCACAGCCTTGTCTAACTCAGTGAAACTATGAGCCATGCAGTGTAGGGCCAACCAAGACGGACAGATCATGGTGGAGAGTTCTGACAAAATGTGATCCACTGGAGAAGAGAATGGTAAACCACTTCAGTATTCTTGCCTTGAGAACCCCATGAACAGTATGAAAAGGCAAAAAGATAGGACACTGAAAGATGAACTCCTCAGGTCGATAGGTGCCCAATATGCTACTGGAGATCAGTGGAGAAATAACTCCAGAAAGAATGAAGAGATGAAGCAAAAGCAAAAACAGCACCCAGTTGTGGATGTGACCGGTGATGGAAGCAAGGTCCGATGCTTAAAGGGCAATATTGCATAGGAACCTGGAATGTTAGGTCCATGAATCAAGGCAGGTTGGAAGTGGTCAAAAAGAAGATGGTAAGAGTGAATGTCGACATGTTAGGAATCAGGGAACTAAAATGGACTGGAATGGGTGAATTTAACTCAGATGACCATTATATCTACTACTGTGGGCAAGAATCCTTTAGAAGAAATGGAGTAGCCATCATGGTCAACAAAAGAGTCTGAAATGCAGTACTTGGATGCAGCCTCAAAAATGACAGAATGATTTCTGTTCGTTTCCAAGGCAAATTATTCAATATCATGGTAATCAAAGTCTATGCCCCGATCAATAATGCTGAAGAAGCTGAACGGTTCTATAAAGACTTACAAGACCTTCTAGAAATAACGCCCAAAAGAGATACCCTTTTCATTATAGGGGACTGGAATGCAAAAGTAGGAATTCAAGAAACATCTGGAGTAACAGGCAAATTTGGCCTTGGAATACGGAATGAAGCAGGGCAAAGGCTAATAGAGTTTTGCCAAGAGAACACACTGATCATAGCAAACACCGTCTTCCAACAATACAAGAGAAGACTCTATACATGGACATCACCAGAGGGCCAACACCGAAATCAAAATCAAATTGATTATATTCTTTGCAGCCAAAGATGGAGAAGCTCTGTACAGTCAGCAAAAACAAGACTGGGAGCTGACTGTGGCTCAGATCATGAACTCCTTATTGCCAAATTCAGACTTAAATTGAAGAAAGTAGGAAAAACCACTAGACCATTCAGGTATGACCTAAATCAAATCCCTTACGATTATACAGTAGAAGTGACAAATAGATTTAAATACTAGATCTGATAGACAGAGGGCCTGATGAACTATGGACGGAGGTTCGTGGCACTGTACAGGAGACAGGGAGCAAGACCATCCCCAAGAAAAACAGATGCAAAAAACAAAGCAAAATGGCTGTCTGAGGAGGCCTTACAAAGAGCTGTGAAAAGAAGAGAAGGAAAAAAGGAAAGATATACCCATTGAATGCAGAATTCCAAAGGAGAGATAAGAAAGCCTTCCTCAGTGATCAGTGCAAAGAAACAGAGGAAAACAACAGAATGGGAAAGACTAAATATCTAAATATCTCTTCAAGAAAATTAGAGATGCCAAGGGAACATTTCATACAAAGATGGGCTCAATAAAGGACAGAAATGATGTGGACCTAACAGAAGCAGAAGATTTTAAGAAGAGGTGGCAAGAATACACAGAAGAACTGTACAAAAAAGATCACTCACCTGCAGCCAAACATCCTGGAATGTGAAGTCAAGTGAGCCTTAGGAAGCAAAATTATGAACAAAGCTAGTGGAGGTGATGGAATTCCAGTTGAGCTCTTCCAGATCCTGAAAGATGATGCTGTGAAAGTGCTGCACTCAATTTGCCAGCAAATTTGGAAAACTCAGCAGTGGCCACAAAACTGGAAAAGGTCAGTTTCCATGCCAATTCCAAAGAAAGGCAATGCTAAAGAATGCTCAAACTACTGCTCAATTGCATTCATCTCACACTCTAGTAAAGTAATGCTGAAGCTTCTCCAATCCAGGGTTCAACAGTACATGAACAATGAACTTCCAGATGTTCAAGCTGGTTTTAGAAAAGGCAGAGGAACCAGAGATCAAATTGCCAACATCCGCTGGATCATGGAAAAAGCAAGAGAGTTCCAGAAAAACATCTATTTCTGCTTTATTGACTATGCCAAAGCCTTTGACTGTGTGGATCACAATAAACTATGGAAAATTCTGAAAGAGATGGGAATACCAGACCACCTGACCTGCCTCTTGAGAAATCTGTATGCAGGTCAGGAAGCAACAGTTAGAACAGGACATGGAACAACAGACTGGTTCCAAATAGGAAAAGGAGTACGTCAATTCTGTATATTGTCACCCTGCTTATTTAACTTCTGTGCAGAGTACATCATGAGAAACGCTGGACTGGAAGAAACACAAGCTGGAATCAAGATTGGCGGGAGAATTATCAATAACCTCAGATATGCAGATGACACCACCCTTATGGCAGAAAGTGAAGAAGAACTAAAGAGCCTCTTGATGAAAGTGAAAGAGGAGAGTGAAAAAGTTGGCTTAAAGCTCAACATTCAGAAAACTAAGATCATGGCATCCGGTCCCATCACTTCATGGGAAATAGATGGGGAAACAGTAGAAACAGTGACAGAATTTATATTTGGACTCCAAAATCACTGCAGATGGTGATTGCAGCCAAGAAATTAAACGATGCTTACTCCTTGGAAGAAAAGTTATGACCAACCTAGATAGCATATTAAAAAGCAGAGACATTACTATGCCAACAAAGGTCCATCTAGTCAAGGCTATGGTTTTTCCAGTAGTCATGTATGGATGTGAGAGTTGGACAATAAGGAAAGGTGAATGCTGAGTAATTGATTCTTTTGAGCTGTGGTATTGGAGAAGACTCTTGAGAGTCCCTTGGACTCCAAGGAGATCCAACCAGCCCAACTTAAAGAAAATCAGTCCCAAATATTCATTGGAAGGACTGATGTTGAAGGTGAAACTCCAATACTTTGGCCACCTGATGTGAAGAACCAACTTATTGGAAAAGACCCTGATGCTGGGAAAGATTGAAGGCAGGAGGATAAGGGGACAACAGAGGATGAGATGGTTGGATGGCATCACTACCTCAATGGACATGAGTAAACTCCGGGAGTTGGTGATGGACTTGGAGGCCTTGCATGCTGCAGTCCTAGGGGTCACAAAGAGTTGGACACAACTGAGTGACTGAACTGAACTGAATTGTTCTACCTGTATAATATCTTAGCTTTTGTTTGCTTCAGAATTCTCTAAATAAGAATGATTATTTTAATTGAAGCACACTCAAAAAGTATTTTATTTATGTAAGTCCTTCAATGAATTCTGTAAGACAAACTTTATGTTTAGATAGAATGTTTTTCTGACCATTAAACTTTCTGCAATACTACAAAAATAAATGTTATGTACTATATTATCACTTCCTAAGGTCTATACTTCTGTCTCTTTCCTTTTATTATATTTAGGGAAAAATCAGTATAGTTCAACTTCAATAGCTGTCAAAATGCTTAATATATCAGAAATGTTATTGTTTTGGAAAAAATATATAAAATACATATGATATGGATTCAGGCCAGAAATGGCACTTCATTTAGTTGTAAATATAAAAATGCCATGCACTCACTTTATTTAGATATATTCCTTAAGTGTTTGGTTTATACTGACATTCAACCAATCTGTGTTTATTCTCAAATTTGAGCAGGATACCTCCCTATCTTATGTTTAAAATAAGTATTCTATCAATAATTTCTAAAGACATATTCTTCTCATGATGATATTTAGCATGCTATTTTGCAGGCTAAATAATATGCAACTTACTGCATAAAGGATAATATAAGGGAGAAGTCATTAAGTTATCACAATCTTAAACTTGTAGTATAACAAAAGTTTTGAAGATTGCACCAGTAATGTACAGAAGGCAGTTTATGAAAATTAAAGTTTGGAACTGAACATTTCTAGACAAATCATTAAATTTATTCTTCTCTGCAATAATGGAGAGAATAGCTGTTCCACCAAAATGCAAAACAAAATGTATTCAAGATTATTTGGTGCCTTAGAATTGCATACAATTACATTTTTTTTACCCAAGTTATTTCCATGTAGAAATTGCTTCCTGATCACTCTGAGAAGGCTTGACTCTACTCCTATAATCTAATCACCCCTTATTGTAAACTTCCCTCCAGTCCTACCCGTGCCCCACTAATAGCTCTTTCTGCTCTTACAATAGCTATTTTTGAAACTCCTGGGTCCCTTATGAACCAATTTATTTCAGCTAGAAATATGACAGTTGACACAGGCTGGGAGGGGTTAAAAGTGACTATTACAGAATAAAGCTTAAGCTTTTAGAAAAGCTGTAGGATGTGAAAAAAAGAAGTGAAAAGCAAGGATGGCTAGGGAATTTGAACTTAGAAGCTGCCAGACTTTCATTAAAACCTTGAAATCTTCCCTTTCACTTTCAGACATATTTTACTCCAATTTATGACAATCGTTGCCTGAAATTTCACCAACTATGAGTTCACTTTGGCTTATAAGCATCCTGTTTATAAAAGTAAAGTCTTGGAGTATGACTCTCAGCCATTTCCACTTTTCTCATTTTTTTCTTCGTAGTATGCAACAGAGATCCCTTAGGCTGAAGCCACAGTCTCTGAATTGTGGTAGGAAAGAAATTAGGTGATCTTTGTGTCGTGGCCAGGTCGTAAGGACAGGAAAAAAGGACTACAAGCAGAGAATACTTACAGAGAAAAGCGGGAAGAGGTGACGAGGAGACGGAGTGTGCCAACGCAAACTATGCTTAGTTAAACATTCCCCTGGAATTTGCTCTGTGCTCAGTAACAGAGAAGAATCTCTCTTCCTCCACTTTCTATTTCACACTTGCAATTTTATTACTGACTGCATGGCCCAATGCCTGCACGGATCCAGAAACTGAGCTGCACTCTTACTGTAATTCATCTACCATCCCTACGAGTTCATTAGAAAATAAGAACTGACATCAATGGCTTCCATCACTTGCAGGTCAAGTTTAAATCTGTTTGCAGAGTGTGCAAGGCACATATGAATTCCCCTGCCCCTGTGACCTCTCCAGCTGCATTCCCAGCCCTCCCAATCCAACAGGACTGAACTGTTTAGAGGCTTCCAAAAGTGTTCTCCTTTCTCTTAGAATCACATCTTTGCATATACTCTTCCCTCCACACCTCTCTTCTGAGAACTTATTCCTCTTCCCAGGGGTTGAATGATGCTAAGAGCAGATGTTTGGTACATCAAATGAAAGGACAGGAACTTTGAGTTCGAAGTAGACGACAGACAGCTATGTAAACAAACTACCGGATATTAAATTGCTAAGCTGGAAATTGTACAAAGTGTATCTGGGCATAAGATGTTCCTAATTTTCCTCCAGGAAATCTTTTCTGCTTTTCTGATAGTAAAAAGGAGCACCTGGCACCCCACTGGTCAAGGAGTAGATGGTCAATAAATACATGTACGATGAGGAAAATAAAAGGAGAATCAAGTGAAATGTCCACAAAAACTCTATATCTAAACAACTTCCTTATAGCAGATCAGTCTTAAAGACTCTACAAGTTATGCTTAAACATGCAAGTAGAAAAAAAGCATTTTAAATTATTCTTTTATTTACTTAATTTACCTTCAAATTGAAAGTCTTTGTTATTCTTTCAATGTTCCAATGTGTAACAGTGATATGGGGACTCAGAATTTGCACTCAATTTCCTGGCCATGGCTCCTCTCCAGCAAAACTCTTCTCCTTGACTGCCCTATCTACTCCTAAGCTTCTGCTTTTATAATCTTCCTTCCTTCCTTCCTTCATGCTGCCTAAAAGGGATACAAAGTGTTGTGTAATTCTGAAGTAAATAAATAAATAAATGTTTGTTACATGCTTTTTTTTTCAATGTGAACACAGTATGGACAGGAAGTCAGTCCAACTTAAACTTTGCTATGCCTTGATAATATTGGCAGAACATTTCAATTTTCTCAGCATCATGTGTCTGAAACAATAGCTCCATGATACCAAATTCTCATTTAGCCTTTTGTTTAATTATTTTATTTTATTCAAAAAATCTCTTTCCTAAGTGTTTACATCATACTTTATCATACCTCACATTACTCAAGATTAGATTTAGAATCAAAGTGCTTTAAGACCATTTCAAATTAAGTAGGATAATTAAATATAATGCTTGGCTAACAGATATAACCATAGTCGAAAGACGAACATCATCAGTAATAAGATTTATCAACATTATGAGTTATCTAACACTATGCATGGAAAGAAAAGCACACCCTCATTTTTTTTCTGAGATGCTTGCCAGAAATGCATCCCAATCTAATCATGAGAAAACACTAGACAAACTGAAATTCAGAGATATTCACAAGATAACTAAGCATTACTCTTCAAAAGTGTCATGAAAAACAAAGATGAGCAACAGGCATAGACTGGAGTAAGGAGCTGAAAAATCTAAATGCAACGTGGAATTGTGGGGCAGACCTTGGAAGAGAAAAAGGGCAAAAGTGGTTAAAAAAAACTGGACCTCAGTGAAGTCTGTAGTTTATTTAATAGCACTATATCAAAGTTAACTTTTGATAATTCTAATATTGTTATAGAAGATGGTAACATTAGAGGAAACAGGGTAATGTGTTTATCTGCACTCGTTTTGCTTCTTTTCTATAAGTCTAAAATTACTTTAAGATAAAAAGTTAAACACATATAGTGGTGTGATCAACACAATTGAGCTGTGCCCAAGAAGTTCAGTGGAATATTACAATTGGCGGCAGTTTTTCAGGTATAAGAGTAATGTTAAGTTAAAATCCCACGTGTGGCAGAGACTCAAAATCCATTTCCTCTTCTTCCTTGGCCACAAAGCCACAAAATGTTAACTGAAAACATGGCACCCAGGATAAAAACCACCTATTTTGCAGCTTGTGTGGCTTATGGAATGAGTAGAAATAGAAATGTTCTTAAAAAGAGGAAAAGAATTAAAATAAATTCAATCATTGGGCTAATTTTAAGCTAAAAATAATTAAACACATAAAAGAGTTCCTACAAATATAAATGATAAAAAATTACAAACAATTTCGAATAAATTGGTGGAAGGTCCATGAAAAAATGGCATTCTCTGCTTCCCAATATGTTCATTCTTTTCTTTACCTACTGAAGAAGTGACTACTGAGCCAAGTACAATATTTTGTGCTGGCAAGATAAAAATTAATGGGATATAATCCCTGCCCATGAATCGCAGCACGCCAGGCCTCCCTGTCCATCACCAACTCCCGGGGTTCACTCACACTCCTGTCCATCGAGTTAGTGATGCCATCCAGCCATCTCATCCTGGGTCGTCCCCTTCTCCTCCTGCCCTCAATCCCTCCCAGCATCAGAGTCGCAGAGTCGGACACGACTGAGCGACTGAACTAAACAGAGGAAGATGTTGTGAAGGAGAGGGGGACACAAACAGATTAGGAAGCATATCAAATAAATTGGTGGAAGATCCATGAAAAAATGGACCTTCAAAAACAGATGACTAAAAAGTAAAGAAGCTGTTCCAGGCTACAATATATACAAGAGTAGTGGGATCTAATGATGGCTGAGGGCAGGTCAGGAGTTGGCAAACCACAGCCCATGGGTCAAATCTGTCCCATCAATCATTTTGTAAAATCATGAGCTTGTAATATTACACTGAACTTTTTAGTCATAGCTCGTTTGTGTGGATCACATCACTGTATGTGTTTAACGTTTTATTTTGAAATAATTTTAGGCTTATGGAAAAGAAGCAAAAACAGTACAGAGAATTCCTGTTTTTGTATTTTTAAATGGATTAAAAAATAATAACATTTCATGATATATGAATATGTGAAATTTAAATTTCTGTGTCTAGAAATTCAAAATTTCACCAATAAAAATTCTGTCAACTTTTTTTAGCTGTCATATATATAAGTGCATGCATGCATGTTCAGTTGTTTCAGCTGTGTCTGACTCTTTGCAGCCCTATGGACTACAGCCTGCCAGGTTCTTCTGACCATGGAGTTCACCAGGTAAGAATGCTGGAGTGGGTTGCCATGCCCTCCTCCAGGGGATCTTCCCGACCCAGGGATCGAACCTGTGTCTCCTGCATCTCCTGCATTGCAGGTAGATTCTTTGACCCACTGAGCCATCTGGGAAGCCCATATGTAGTACTCACATATTCTTTATTTTTCTTTTTGGTCCTCAGCGCCTAAAATATTTACCACACTAATTTGAACAGAAAAACTCTACTAACTCCTACCCAAGGCCAATGGTGCTCAGATTTTGGCAAGCATCAGAATTCCCTGAATGGTTTGTTAAACCATTGATTGCTTGGTTCTGTGCTCAGAGTTTTGATTCACTAATTCTCGGGCAAGACTCGAAAGTTGGTACTTCTAACAAGTTTCCATGCAATGCTGTTGCCACTGGTCCAGAGACTATGCTTTGAAAACTGTTGTCCCAGATGTTTTGTTCAAGAGGCAATGAAAAAGGCCAAAGGAATAGAGGAGAGAGAGGACATTCTAAGTAGTGAGCATATAGAAAGGCCTGAAAGTAAGGAATATGGCACAGTCTTAAATGACAGATTCAAAAGGACTAATGAAGGCAAAAGCACTGGGGACAGAGATAGATTCAAGATGTCATTCGAGGATGGCCCTGTGGTCTTTTGGCTTTGGCAATGGACAAATGGTGCTGGTTTTCTCTGAAAAGTATAATGCAAAAGGAATAGCTGATTTGGAAGGAAAGCTGAGAAATTCAGTCCTAGATATGTTGAGTTTGAGATGATTAGTTATTACTTTTTTGACAGTAGATTAGGAGTGGGGCCCATGTTCAACACATTATTGACCTAGTGATTTCTGCAGAAACTGGGGCTTCCCTCATAGCTCAGTTGGTAAAGAATCTGCCTGCAGTGCAGAAGACCTGGGTTTGATACCTGGGTCGGGAAGATCCCCTGGAGAAGGAAATGGCAACCCACTCCAGTATTCTTGCCTGGAGAATCCCATGGACAGGGGAGCCTGGCAGGCTACAGTCCATGGGGTCACAAGAGTCGGACACGACTTAGTGACTAAACCACTAAACCAATGCCTACGGCTGGTGATTTATTTTGTAAGTGAATCTTCGAACTTCTCCAGTCAGTAACGTTTATGTAACAAAAGACAGATTAATATGTCTCTGGTCAATAGTGAGTTAAAGCTATGAATTTGGAAGTTTTTACCCTACTTATGCCCTGGATATGGAAGAGACCACAGAAAGCGTGCAGGCTGTGCACACGTCACTCACTCCGTTTGCACCTGTGCAGACTATATGGACTGTAGCCCGCCAGGCTCCTCTGCCCACGGGGATTCTGCAGGCAAGAATACTGGAGTGGGTTGCCATGCCCTCCTTCAGCTTATCTTCCCCACTCACGGATTGAACCCTCATCTCCTGAGTCTCCTCTTTCGGCGGCCGATTCTTTAACACAGAGTCACCTGGGAATGCCCAAAGCTGAGATTAAAATCTTAGGGAACACTACATTAAAGAGAGCTCAAGTGGATGTAAAAGAGGATAATTAGAACAATATAAAGATAGTTGTGCTAGAGATATGGTTATATGGGAGGGTGGATAAGTTAAAGAATAAGTGGCTCATGGATCCAGTAGACAATCTAATTTTTAAAAGTAAGTTTGCTACTGTAGTCTGGGGATAAATAAGAGAAAACATAAGGAAATAATTTCTAGAAGGTTGCTGTAAAGGGAAAGAGAGACAAAGGATTACAATTAGAAGCAATGTAAGCTGTAAGTAGAGGACAGGATCACTGCTTGTCTCTCCACTGACAGAGCAACCTATATAATACTGATAAGGGTTTGCAATAAAAGGTGACGTTTTGGAATATAACTTTGAGGTCAAAGAGGTTAAAGCTGCCAAGTGGAACTGAGGCCAGGGTGGGAGAGTCTGATAAGCACAATCTATGTCTGTCATAAGTTTGGCATGATGTCATCAGGAGATGTCATGAGTAGAGCAGACGTACTTCTCTTATTACTACTCACAGTGTGTGTTGAAAGTAAGAAGACTGTCCAAATCTCTAGATATAAAGTGTGAAAGTATGGGGACTTCATCTTTTTTCCAGGGTTTAATCTAGAAATAATTGATACTTATAAGCACTCGATTTTCCAAAAAGAGTGTGATCCTTTCTATATCCCACCACCAGAATTTCTAGCAAAGATCAGTACCTTCAAGAAACAGAGTTTCCTTTGTACACAAAGTAGCTGCTAAATTAAGTTTTGGGGTGCCAAAAAATGAGAAGCTCAGAGGTTTGTATGAGGTCAAACTAAGCGGTAATCTTAGGATCAAACTATATTCTGTAAGAATATAAAGAATATAAACTTTTAATTTGAAATGAAAGTTATTAAGAAAAAAAATTAGATTTATATTATATTCAGGGCAAGATATGTTTAAACACATTTCACTCCTACCACAACTTCTTTATAAATTCTGCTTCCACAAGAGGTAACTGACTGAAGTCTCAAGTTAATTCAGAGTCTAGGAAAACTGAGTGAGCTAAAAAAAAATAATATATTAGGATGAAAACCCACTGACCATTCGCAACAATTGCAAATGTAGCAGGAGACATAAGAGACACAGGTTCAATCCCGTGGCTCAGGAGGATGCCCTGGAGAAGGGCATGGCAACACACTCCAGTATTCTTGCCTGGAAAACCCCAAAGACAAAGGAGCCTGGAAGGCTACAGCCCATGGAATCACAATGAGTCGGACATGACTGAAGAGACTTAACATGCACACAGGCCATTCAGTTCAGTTCAGTTCAGTTCAGTTGCTCAGTCGTGTCCAACTCTTTGCGACTGCATGAATCGCAGCATGCCAGGCCTCCCTGTCCATCACCGACACCCGGACTTCACTCAGACTCACGTCCATCGAGTCAGTGATGCCATCCAGCCATTTCATCCTCTGTCGTCCCCTTCTCCTCCTGCTCCCAATCCCTTCCAGCATCAGAGTCTTTTCCAATGAGTCAGCTCTTTGCAGGACGTGGCCAAAGTACTGGAGTTTCAGCTTTAGCATCATTCCTTCCAAAGAAATCCCAGGGCTGATCTCCTTCAGAATGGACTGGTTGGATCTCTTTGCAGTCCAAGGGACTCTCAAGAGTCTTCTCCAATACCACAGTCCAAAAGCATCAATTCTTCAGCACTCAGCCTTCTTCAAGTCCAACCCTCACATCCATACATGACCACAGGAAAAACCATAGTCTTGACTAGACGGACCTTAGTCGGCAAAGTAATGTCTCTGCTTTTGAATATGCTATCTAGGTTGGTCATAACTTTTCTTCCAAGGAGTAAGCATCTTTCAATTTTATGCCTGCAATCACCATCTGCAGTGATTTTGGAGCCCAAAAAAATAAAGTCTGACACTGTTTCTACTGTTTCCCCATCTATTTCCCATGAAGTGATGGGACCGGATGCCATGATCTTAGTTTTCTGAATGTTGAGCTTTAAGCCAAATTTTTCACTCTCCTCTTTCACTTTCATCAAGGGGCTTTTTGTTCCTCTTCACTTTCTGCCATAAGGTTGGTGTTATCTGCATATCTGAGGTTATTGATATTTCTCCCGCCAATCTTGATTCCAGCTTGTGTTTCTTCCAGTCCAGCGTTTCTCATGATGTACTCTGCATAGAAGTTAAATAAGCAGGGTGACAATATACAGAATTGACGTACTCCTTTTCCTATTTGGAACCAGTCTGTTGTTCCATGTCCAGTTCTAACTGCTGCTTCCTGACCTGCATACAGATTTCTCAAGAGGCAGGTCAGGTGGTCTGGTATTCCCATCTCTTTCAGAATTTTCCATAGTTTATTGTGATCCACACAGTCAAAGGCTTTGGCATAGTCAATAAAGCAGAAATAGATGTTTTTCTGGAACTCTCTTGCTTTTTCCATGATCCAGCGGATGTTGGCAATTTGATCTCTGGTTCCTCTGCCTTTTCTAAAACCAGCTTGAACATCAGGAAGTTCACAGTTCATGTATTGCTGAAGCCTGGCTTGGAGAATTTTGAGCATTACTTTACTAGCCTGTGAGATGAGTGCAATTGTGCGGTAGTTTGAGCATTCTTTGGCATTGCCTTTCTTTGGGATTGGAATGAAAACGGACCTTTTCCAGTTCTGTGGCAATGGCTGAGTTTTCCAAATTTACTGGCATATTGAATGCAGCACTTTCACAGCATCATCTTTCAGGATTTGGAATACCTTAACTAGAATTCCATCACCCCCACTAGCTTTGTTCTTAGTGATGCTTCCTAAGGCCCACTTGACTTCACATTGCAGGATGTCTGGCTCTAGGTGAGTGATCACACCATCGTGATTATCTTGGTTATGAAGACCTTTTTTGTACAGTTTTTCTGTGTATTCTTGCCACCTCTTCTTAATATCTTCTGCTTCTGTTAGGTCCATACGATTTCTGTCCTTTATCGAGCCCATCTTTGCATGAAATGTCCCCTTGGTATCTCTAATTTTCTTGAAGAGATCTCTAGTCTTTCCCATTCTGTTGTTTTCCTCTATTTCTTTGCATTGATTGCTGAAGAAGGCTTTCTTATCTCTTCTTGCTATTCACTGGAACTCACTGGAAGCATTCAGATGCTTATATCTTTCCTTTTCTCGTTTGTTTTTCGCCTTTCTTCCTTTCACAGCTATTTGTAAGGCCTCCCCAGACAGCCATTTTGCTTTTTTGCATTTCTTTTCCATGGGGATGGTCTTGATCCCTATCTCCTGTACAACATCACGAACCTCATTCCATAGTTCATCAGACACTCTATCTATCAGATCTAGGCCCTTAAATCTATTTTTAACTTCCACTGTATAATCATAAGGGATTTGATTTAGGTCATACCTGAATGGTCTAGTGGTTTTCCCTACTTACTTCAATTTAAGTCTGAATTTAGTAATAAGGAGTTCATGATCTGAGCCACAGTCAGCTCCCGGTCTTGTTTTTGTTGACTGTATAGAGCTTCTCCATCTTTGGCTGCAAAGAATATAATCAATCTGATTTTGGTGTTGACCATCTGCTGATGTTCATGTGTAGAGTCTTCTCTTGTGTTGTTGGAAGAGTGTGTTTGCTATGACCAGTGCATTTTCTTGGCAAATCTCTATTAGTCTTTGCTCTGCTTCATTCTGCATTCCAAGGCCAAATGTGACCGGTGATGGAAGCAAGGTCCAATGCTGTAAAGAGCAATATCGCATAGGAACCTGGAATATCAGGTCCATGAATCAAGGCAAATTGGAAGCGGTCAAACAAGAGATAGCAAGAGTGAACGTCAACATTCTAGGAATCAGCAAACTAAAATGGACTAGAATAGGTGAATTTAACTCAGATAACCATTATATCTACTACTGTGGGCAGGAATCCCTCAGAAGAAATGGAGTAGCCATCATGGTCAACAGAAGAGTCCGAAATGCAGTACTTGGATGCAGTCTCAGAAATGACAGAATGATCTCTGTTCGTTTCCAAGGCAAACCATTCAATATCACAGTAATCCAAGTCTATGCCCCAACCAGTAACGCTGAAGAAACTGAAGTTGAACGGTTCTGTGAAGACCTACAATACCTTTTAGAACTAACACCTAAAAAAGATGTCCTTTTCATTATAGGGGACTGGAATGCAAAAGTACGAAGTCAAGAAACATAGGCCATTAATTGCTATATATTTGTATATTATATTTTATCCTGCAGTGTCATAAATATGAGTTGCATTTGAAAATTATAAAAATTCTCATATCTATTTAATTTCAGAATAGAAGCTTCCCACCTAAATCTAATCTTTGCTAATCAGTTCAGTTCAGTTCAGTCACTCAGTCATGTCTGAGTCTTTGCGATCCCATGGACTGCAGCACGCCAGGCCTCCCTGTCCATCACCAGCTCCTGAAGTTTACCCAAACTCATGTCCATTGAGTCGGTGATGCCATCCAACCATCTCATCCTCCGTCATCCCCTTCTCCTCCCGCCTTCAATCTTTCCCAGCATCAGGGTCTTTTCCAAGTAGTCAGCTCTTCATATCAGGTGGCCACAATATTGGAGTTTCAGCTTCAACATCGGTCCTTCCAATGAATACCCAGGACTGATCTCCTTTAGGATGGACTTGTTGGCTCTCCTTGTAGTCCAAGGGACTCTCAAGAATCAAGTACTGTCAAAAGAGAGCTTATCATTGGCTAAGAATTGTATGTGTACTATTATATTTACTACTTGGGAATTCTATTGAAAAACTATAATTATTGCTTTGAGCTGAAGACAGTTATAAGCAAAAAGTAAAAATCTCACAATATTTCTTTACTCTGATGGTCGTGAGATATTTCTTACCTTTGTTATACTTTACTGGTCACTTTCTCTTACATATAATTTTTCCAAGAAGAAATATGTATTATTCTTCATTAAAAGGTGAAACAAGTGTGAAAACAAATAGTACTTTGTGTAAAAGAATATTTTTCCAGTTTCACATATTTTGATAAGACCATTTTTTGCAGTACTAGAGATAATCTGGGATTTGGGGCAGAAATTATCTGTAGTGGGGTGTCTGTATAAAGTATCAAAATCCTTAAGGTTTTTAACACACATATCAACTAAGCATATGTAACTGACTTATAGCTAATTAGCTTGTGGAAATTTTATATTTTTAAAAAGAGCAAACAATGGATATGTTTGTGGAGTCTAGGTTTTAAGATGAATTATGCTTTATTGTTTAATGTGGAGCTTACAAGCATACAGTAAAATAGCAAATATATTTGGTTTTCCTTGTTTCAACACACTTTGTTAAGTTGATTTATCCCTTCTATAATGAATATTGTTGGTATATGTAGGTTTTGAAAGAATACGGATACAATTATTACTTATAAAGGAGGATTGAGAAGAGTTGAAGAACATTGCAATTGAGACTGAAATACAGAAAGTGTGATGGCTTGTGTTGCATTTACAAAAAATATTTTATTTTAGTTTAATTCAAAGATTTAAGTTCAACATGCTGAAATACTACCACCACTATATATTCTTTTTTGCAAAACATTGAGTTTTGCATATAAACTGCAACTACTAACTCATTTTACCAAACAATATTTTTTGCAAGGCAGGCAGAGGAAATAAATTCTCTATTCAACCCTGTCATTTCGGTACTTTGAGTTAAGAGGAAAAAATGGAAAATCTTCAAAAATTGTTTGGTTGTAAATAGCCTAATTCCACGTATGAAGCATACAGCTATTCTATCTTTCTTTCTTCACCATTGATTACAAACAAATTCATCTTTCTCTTGTGAAGTCTGAAGTTTGTTGTTATTATTGTTAGATGAGTTGCATTCAAACTCTAACAACAACAACAAAAAAAGATGAAGCCAACATTGAAATTCATCTCACAGTCCGGAATTTACTTAACGGCCAGCCTGTGCACTGTGATAAACGGAATGATGATCCGGCAACATGTCTTTATCCATGGTTTGCTTTAATTAACGCCGGCTTGTTTGTTGAAAAGATGATTAATATGCCAATGAAAATTGCATAATTGAATACCACAACACTGGCACAATCAGAAAGACACATGCAGTTTTTGATTAACATTTATTATTATTATTATTGTTATTATTATTATTATTATGCTTTTTACTGTACTCGTCTCACTATGAAATGATGCAGTTCTTTGACCAAGAGGTGAAAGGAAACAGGACTGAGGGCAGGATACTCCTTGAGCAAGAATAAAATGCAATGCAGCTTAATCAGAATGAAACGGTTCTTTGGTGAAAATGGTCCTTGGGATTTCAAAATGCAGGCTACCTCCAATTAAATCTACATACCAGAAAAATGTAAAAGCATGTAAGACTGGTTGATGACAGAGGAATTTAAAAAAATCTATAAACACAAGACATTTTCACAATATCCAAGAATAGCTATCTAAGGATTTATATATATTTTATATAAACAAATGACTTTTCAGATATATCATTTTATTTCCATATTAAGATTTTGGATAAAGGTAAAAAATACTGTGTTTCTAATCCTTAGCTTTAGTCAGTTATGTATTAAGAAATGTTTTTAATAAGTAATCTTAAGAAATATATTTTGTATAGATCATCTTCTACTAGATGGGGAATTTTCTTTTTAATTTCATTTTCTCAAAGAAATACTATTTCTACTTCCACGTCTGTGGGTCCGGCTCTGTACTCAATTCTCAGGATTTGAACACAGGTAAGAAAGCATGCCTGCCTTCAAATGGCTCATTTTAGAACTATTAAAATGAAATTCTATAACAAAAATTGGATTCTATTTTCAGAATTAGCTCAATATCACTTGCCTAAATTACAGATTGATAACTAAGTATATTATATAACAGGCAAAATGTATGTAAGCATAGTTACATCTTTGAAATTTCAGGCAATTACAGCTGCAATCTGGTAACCCAACAAGGAAAAAAAATCATTCTAGATTACAGATATTTTAGTGGTTCTCTATTGATGTTTGCATAGCAGTAACTCCATAGAGCATTTTTAATAATAAAGTGGTAAATTTTTGCAAGAAATTGCTACATAAATAATAACATCACTTCAATAAAAGTATAAATGAATCCAAACTAAAAAACTATTCATTAACTCCCCTTATTTGCCCCTGCCCATCTTTCTAACTTTTGAACTCACTAGAAGGTCCTTTAATATTCTACTTTTAGGAGCTACACAAAAACCAGAAGAGATAACTGGTGGTTAGTCTCCTTTGCAAAAATCTTCAGATGCTTGGTTTATGCTGAAAACATAAGCTTAAGTATCTGATGGAGCAATTTGAATTTCTGATGACTATAGTTAAGTGCAAAGAGACAATTCTTGAAATACAAAATTTTCCTATAATTCATCATATAGTTATATCACCTAATTGCCCGGTTATTTAGTGAATCTCTTCTAAACAGAGAATATTCACCACAGAATCTTTGGTAAGATGATTAAATAAGACTGTGCTGTGGCACAGCTGTAACTCTAGCCCTAAGGCACCTCAATCATGATCTGGGTACCACTGTTCTATCTACTATGGTCTTTACAGTGTCTTTTAGAAATTTACCATCATAATGCACTTCAGTGAGCAATTACATCAAAACTAAACATTTCAATTCAGGCAACTTATGCAATATTGCAGGCAGTTAAGGTAACACTAGACTCATATTAAAACACTCACTTGAAAAGGAAGAAAATTAATTTCTTTCAATGGAGAATAAAGTTCAAAATAACTATTCATTATGGACCTGAAAAGGTCAAGTCTCCCTTAAGAGAGAGAATGACTTCGAACATGGGACAGCTTCTTATAACTTTCCAGAGACCTGCCCTGATTACACACAACCTGCACTCCTCTAATTCTTTACTGAGGGCAAGTTACTTAACATCTCTAAGCCTGTGTTTCCTTTCTGGAAAAATGGGAATAATGATGTTCCACCTGTGGCAGAAACTATTCATTAACTCCCTTTATTTGCCCCTGCCCATCTTTCTAACACCAGTATTTCTGATTTTAAATAGGGTATGTGCTGCTGCTACTGCTGCTGCTGCTGCTAAGTCACTTCAGTCGTGTCCAACACTGTGCGACCCCAGAGATGGCACCCCACCAGGTCCCCCATCCCTGGGATTCTCCAGGCAAGAACACTAGAGTGGGTTGCCATTTCCTTCTCCAGTGCAGGACAGTGAAAAATGAAAGTGAAGTCACTCAGTCCTGTCCAACTATTAGTGACCCCATGGACTGCAGCCTACCAGGCTCCTCCGTCCATAGAATTTTCCAGGCAAGAGTACTGGAGTGGGGTGCCATTGCCTTCATGTGGTTGCCTAAAATAAAAGCAACATTATCCAACCTCTTTGGTAGGTCATATGAGGTAAGTTCTAAACTTATATGATGGAGAAAATGTATGTGCAATTTCAGGAGGCCTCTATATTGAGAGAGGAAGAACTATATATGTCATCCTTTCTTTCTCTTGATGGATGGAGTCAGATGTGATGACTGGGTGTGACCAGCCGTTTTGGCCCTTGAAGTGAAAATGTATGGTTGAAGATGGTGGAACAACAAAATAGAATAAATCTGAATGCCTTATAATTCTAGAGCTGTCAAAGCTGCCAACAAATCATAGGCTGCTTACACTAAATTCCATATACATTAAGAAAGATAACCTTCTTTCTTATATAAGTCAATGTTATCTGGGGATCTTGTTCACTTGCAGCCAAAACTGACAGACTTTATAGAAAGGACTGACATAATAAATGAGAAAATGTACATGGATCAATCACTTAAGTGCTAGATAGGAAATAATACCTGGACAGATACAGTCAATGCTGATACCTTGATTATATCACCTTGACTCATTTCATTTATTCCAGACATTGTAAATTTTTAAAAATTCCCTACTAAGTCTCAGATACTGCTCTAGAGCAGGGGTTGGTAAAATCTAGCCCACCATCTACTTTTGTAATAAAGTTTTATAAAATACAATCATATCCATTCATTTACAAGTGCTCTATGGTTGCTTTTACACAACAGCAGAGTTTACATTTACTATTTAGCCCCTCACAGAAAACATTTTCTGATCCCTCTTCTAAAGAACCATGGAGCTGGCATTCTAATACAAAGACATTATATAAACAACTAAATGTACAATATAATATACTGAATATAAATAAAAAATAATCCACTTAGAAAGTGAATTAATCATCTATGGAAACAAAAGGAAACAAGAGAAAAGGTACCTGACAAGTCATCATGAGTACTTGATCAGATGTGCACTTATCTCATAATTATGAAGATGGACAATGCAGACTTTCAAAATCTAGTACAATTAAGTATTAGCATTAAGTTCCTAGAGCTCTAAGTTTGATCACAGCCTCCCATACATCCTTCTGATAGTTTGGATTCCCATACAGCTTCCTGACAGAAGAAAAATACGATAGAATGTCTAACATGAATCTCTGGTCCCTTTGACAAATTCTGCAAATAAATGAACTGGCATCTTGATGTACACATCAGTACCTTGTGAGATTTGTTATTTGTCAGTATCCTTGAATCCGAATTTTTTCTACACTGCTATGCATCCATTGGAAAAGACTTTGATGCTGGGAGGGATTGGGGGCAGGAGGAGAAGGGGACGACGGAGGATGAGATGGCTGGATGGCATCACTGACTCGATGGAAGCGAGTCTGAGTGAACTCTGGGAGTTGGTGATAGACAGGGAGGCTTGGCGTGCTGCGATTCATGGGGTCGCAAAGAGTCAGACATGACTGAGCGACTGAACTGAACTGAACTGATGCATCCACTCAATTCAGTTCAAAAATTATTCTTCGTAGGATGTAAATTTCAATAATGTTATTTCCTGTGCAGTTTCGAGTTGCTAGCAAAGGATCCTTATTTGAGTTTAAAAAACTTATACATTTCCCCCTTGCTCCAGTCT
The DNA here is from genome assembly GCF_001704415.2 of Capra hircus. NCBI lineage: Eukaryota > Metazoa > Chordata > Mammalia > Artiodactyla > Bovidae > Capra > Capra hircus. The sequence continues at coordinate 23,001,152 of NC_030821.1, read as the reverse complement.
GAATGTTTATGCATGCTAAGTTGCTTCAGTGATGTTCAACTCTTTGTGACCCTATAGACTGTAGTCCACCAGACTCCTCTGTCCATGGGATTCTCCAGGCAAGAATACTGGAGTGGGTTGCCATGTCCTCTTCCAGGGGATCTTCCTGATTGATCTTCCTGATATTCTAAGGATTGAACCTGCATCTCCTAAGTTTCCTGAAATGGCAGGTGTGTTCTTTACCACCAGAGCTAGCTGTGAAGCCCCTGAATGTTTATGCTTCTCCAAAATTCATATTATGACATTCCCCTCTCCAAAAGTGGTGGTATTGGGCATTTGGGAAATGATTAGGTCATGAGGGTAAAGACTTAATGAATGGGATTGGTGCATTTACAAAAGAGGTCCCACAGACCTCACTTGTGAGGATACAAGAAGTCTGTAATCATAAAGAAGGCCCTCTTCCAGAGGACAGTGCTGGCAGCCTGATCTCGGATCTACAGCCTCCAGAACTGTGAGCAACAAGTTCTATTGCTTATAAGCCTAGCTGCTGCTGCTGCTGCTAAATCACTTCAGTTGTGTCTGACTCTGTGCGACCCCGTAGATGGCAACTCACCAGGCTCCCCAGTCTCTGAGATTCTCCAGGCAAGAACACTGGAGTGGGGTGCCATTTCTTTCCCCAATGCATGAAAGTGAAAAGTCAAAGTGAAGTCGCTCAGTCGTGTCCCACTCTTCACAACCCCATGGACTGCAGCCTACCAGGCTCCTCCGTCCATGGGATTTTCCAGGCAAGAGTACTGGAGTGGGGTGCTATGGCCTTCTCCCTACAAGCCTTGCAGTCTGTGCTATTTTGTTATAGCGGCTCAAACACGCCAGGACATGCCTCTGCTTCTCAAAATATAACCAAACATCTTAGAAGGATGGCTCTCAAGAACAAGTATCAGGAAGTTTTCCAAAAGCAAAAGCATTTAACTCTCTCAAGTTCTGGGAGAAAAAGAAAAACTATAGACTCTTGTTAAATCAGATTAATTAAAATACACATACCATATACAAATAAGGCAGCCTCTTTCAAGAACACTTTATAAGTTCAAAGATCAGTCATTTAAAATACATACATTCAGAAAAGTTATGCATCCTATCTCAACGAGCAACACTCAGATATTAGGACTAGACATCGGTAAGGTGCTTAGTGAGGAGTGGAGCCCATTCCATAAAGTTCAAGTGACTTCTTAGGAGATTATCGCCTTCTCAATGCTGAAAGTAGGATTATGAGTCAGGCAGAAGGAAAGAATGACAATCAGAAGATCCATTTCTGAAAAGCTTTTAAAAGGATGCCTCCATTTTCTCATTCCTGGTCAGCCTTTCACGTGAATCATCCAAAGCTCAGGTGATGGAGTTCTGTGTTCCTGAACGTGCTCCGGTATATAAATCAGGCCACATTTAGTCAAACAGATGATAAGCATAAGTCATAATGTATCAGTAATGCCTTAAATTTTTATGAAATAAGCTGAAATCACTTCCTCTGTTTTCCTCCTATCTTTCTGACAGTTCCTTCTCAGTTTCTTTGGCTAGATCCTTTTACTTCGACCCTTCCCCAAATGTCAGTCCTACATGGTTCTTTTGTTTGGATAGTCCACATTTTTTAACTCAGAATTCTTATCTATTCCCCACCACTGCCCCCCACTCCCTTCACGCTCAGTTTATTGGCCACTTTGTGACCTTATGGACTGTGGACTGTCAGGATGCTCTGTTCATAGGATTTTCCAGGCAAGAATACTGGAGTGGGTTGCCATTTGTTCCTCCAGGGGATCTTCCCAACCCAGGATTGCACCCTTACTCCCACATCTCCTGCACTGCAGGTGGATTTTTTACCCCCAAGCCATCAGGGAAAACTTAAAGCTCTCAAAATCTTTAACAGAGTCCTGAGGTGTCTCTTCTTTAAATCCTCTACTTGGTCTCCCATCTCCTCAACCTCTGCTTCACTTGCTTTATTTCAAGATCTCATCATGCTTTGCCAAGATTATTGATTTAGTCTCGTAATTTACATTATTCAGGCCTACACTCCATCGCAAGGTGCCCATCATGGGAACTTTGTTAAAATGTACATCTGATTTTTCATTCTTAGTCTCAAAACACAAAACAAAATAAAACAGTCACCTCTGTGAAGTCACCACTGCCTGTAGGCAGGCTCCTGGGCAATATATTCTGTCACCCAGGGCATTTGTGGCCACATCTGGTTAACAATTAACTGAGCGCATTTCGTGAACTCAGGTATCTCTATAAACTAAACTTACCAACATATCAAGTTACTTGGAAAACTTGTCTGTCTTACCTGGGTTTTAGGTGGTAAAAAGACATGTATTTTCTAGGGTGTGTCAGCACTGACATATCTATACACCTTCATCAGGGTTTAGGGCTAGAATTTACACTATCTTTACTCTGAGAACCCAACCTCTGATAAATTGGGACCAAAAATAGCCCAGGCTGGTAATATTTCATAAGGCAGCTGACAGAAGCAAATATAAAAACTGTTCTGGTAAAACGTATTCCCAAAACACATAGGATTTGCACAGATGAAGTCCTTTTCCACAACCCCAAATTAGAAAATATATGATTAAAGACATAGATTTATCAGAATTGGGCCCCTAGAAACTTTGGGTGATAATAATGACAGTCAACATCTATTGAAGAATTACCGTTTGCCAGGCACCGTTCCAAGGACATTCCATGTATTCATTCATTTAATGCCATGGAAACTTAGTGAGTGGGTACAATTACCTCCTTTTACACTTGAGGAAACTGATTTGAAACTAGTAGATAAAGGCAAAAAAAAAAAGATGATATATTTAAAATAATTCATGATATAAAGGGAGTAATCAAAAACTCCATGCTATTAAAATAAATCACTATTAAAGCAATAGTCATATTTGAAGGAAAATTTAACTTCTAGACATGAATACATTTAAATTAAAAAAAAAATCCTCAGGGGAGAATTTAATCTCTGTAGTAAAATATATGGAGGGAAGAATTAAGAGTTATATCTCTAGCAAGTTCCAGGAAAAGAGAATAGTGAGGCTAGAGGAAAATAAATATTTGAAAACATAATGGCTAACATTTTCTCTGGAATTGATAAATGAAATGAATCATCATATTTGGAAAACACATATTTTTTTAAAAGCCACCCCCAAGCAGATCATGTGAAACTACAGAACCCCAAAGTAAAAAAAAAGATTTATTAAAAGTAATCAAAGAGAAAAGATAGATATCCTACAAAGGAATGACAATTAATATGACAATTAGTCTTTCCAACGGCAAGAAATGAAGCCAGAAAATAACAGAATAATCTCTTTAAATTTTTTGAGAAATTAACTGTCAACATAAATTTTAATATAGCTAGTTTATTATTCAGTATTAAAAGCCAAATAAAGATCTTTCTAGGCTTTAAGATGCTAAGGGTTCACTGCTTGGAGAATATTGCAGAAGGAAACACAAAGTTCTTTCAGGAATAAGAAATTAAAAGAGTCAGATGCAAAAGGCAATAGAGACAAAGAACCCAGGTAAATAAGCAGAATACATCTATATAAATATTTCATTTATAATAATAGTAAATTTCTAAAATATGAGGAAATAAGATCACATAAAACAAGAAAGTGTACTGGAAGTAAATTATTTTATAGTCTTAGAATTATTCATCAGAAGGATATAGATGTTGCTTAATGATAGACTTTGTTGCTATTGAAATATTAATATAAATACATAAAGGAAATTTTAAAAAACAGAAATAAGAATATATATCTTCCAAGTGAGTAAAGAAAAAAGATTTTTTTAAAGGCCGAAAGAAAACTTTGTAAAAGAGGGTAAAAAAAGAATCAAATAATTTATAAAATACAAAATTATATGGTAGAAATACAAAGAAGTAGATATATAACCATGACAAATGCAAACAGAAGAAATACCCAGTCAATGGACAAAGACTCTGAGTTAACAATTTTAAAAAACCTGCCTACATAGTACATTAAGTAGGCACACCTGAAATAAAAAAAGTAATAAAGGTAAAGGAATAATTAAAATTAAAAATGTCTTCTCTGCAAAAGATAATGTCAAGGGAAGGAAAAGCCAAGCCACAGACTGGGAGAACATATCTGCAAAAGATATAACTGACAAAGGATCAAAAAACCTCCTAAAATTAAACAAGAAACAAAACTACCCAATCAAAAATGGGCCATTTTTTTAAAAACAGGTATGTCAATCTTAACAGGTATGTCAACAAAGAAGATATACAGATGGCAAATAAGCACATGGCAAGATGTTCCACATTCTACATCACCAGGCAAGTGTAAATGAAAACAATGAGATGCCACTGCATACCTAGTAAGATGGCCAAAGTCTAGAACAACATGAGTTGTTGGCAAGAGCATGGAATATCAGGAACTCTCATTCACTGCTAGTGTGAATATAAATAGTACAGTCACTTTGAAAGATGATTTGGTAGTTTCTTATAAAACTAAACATATTTTTCCCATTGGACGGCAATCACACAGCTTGGTATTCACTCAAAGGAGGTGACAATGGCTTGTATGTACTTAATAGCATAGCATCAAAACACATAAGCAAAAATTTAGTGAATTAATAGAGAAAAGTGGACAAATTCATATTCATAATAACAGGAGGTGAAAATATACTTCTTGCCATAACTGGCAAATCAAATAGAGAAAAACACAAGACAATCCAAAAATCAAACTAAACTGTTTGATCTAACAGAATCTGCACCTTCTCAGAGAGTATGGATTTTTTTCAGAGCACATATGTAATATTTGACTGCTCATCCACTCAACCGCAGAATATTTACTTGGAAGCCAGATCCAAATTGGGATTTGCAGCCGCATTCCCATCATCTGCACTAAGAACTTGTTGTTGATGTTGTTTTACACTTAAGCTAGTTTATGCTTTTGTAACTGCACTCCAAATTGACACTCTATTCTAAATAGAGTTGAACCCCATAGAGGGCCTGCCATGTGGTTCTTATCTGAGCATCAGCTGGGTGCTTACTTACCTACTTAAGATACATTCTTATTACATGGATGCCATTCTCAGCAAATTCACTACTGACTGCTATGGACTGACTTGACTTTCCAAAATTGATGTGTTGAAGTCTTAACTCCCAATGTGACCTTATTTGCAGACAATGTCTTTATGGAACCCATTATAAATGCGGTCTTAAGGGCTGGGCTCTGACCCAGTGAGATGTGTCCTTACAAGAACAGGCTGAGAGAGCAGAGTGCCCTCTCTCTCCACTCACCCTGAGAAAAGGCTATGTGAGCACACAATGAATGAGAAGATGGCTGTCTGTATGCCAGGAGAGTCCTCACCAGAACCTGATCAGGCTGGCACTCAGATCTCAGATTCCCAGCCCATATAATGGTGAGGCAATAAATTTCTGTTGTTTAAACCACCCAGTCGAAGGTATTTTGTTATGGCAGACTGAGTATGCCACTAATAGTGGCAGAACAAGCCATGAAACTTAAAGGAAACAATGCAGCTTGTGTTTAAAATTATTCTTTTTACACTAAAAATGTGATATAACACATTTTTCCAGCCCATACCGAGCTTCTTTTACTATCACTTTGCTTCCACATATTTTCTGGAGTTTGGGGAAAATAATCCTATAGCATCATCCTCCATTAATTTAGGCAACATGTATTGATTGCAGTTATTACATATGAAACTATTTCTTCTCCCTGCAAAGGAATCTTATCAGCTTTTGAAAGTATAACTTTTTTTGCGTATTAATTTTACATTCCAATCTTTTAGATTCCATTGTATGAACTCAATAAATACCTGATTAGAGGAAAAGAAGTTTAGGTGATATTAAGAGTTCAAATAAAAAATAAGAATAGAAACTATATCATACATAACTTACTTTTACGCTGGTAACACACAACCTGTGATCTACAGCGATCCTGGTGCAATACCTGAGATTGTTTAGATATGGTTGTTTATATTGTTTATATTAGTAGGTACAGAGTTGTGTAATTTAACTGCCTGCCGTGTAAGTTGAAGATACATGCATAAACATAGTCACAGAAAGATGAAAAGATTCTGAAAGGAAGAAAGAAGTGTCAAATTAGATAAGGTATCAGTGCTCCCTGGTAAGTATTGCTCTTTGCTTTCAAACACATGCAGTTCAGAGAGCTAGGCACAAGATATATGGTTGCTCCTTGCTCCCCTGCAAACCATGAAACAGAATTTAAAATTTACCTGAGTCCAATGACCTATGAGAAAAGCCACGGACAAGAAAACAATGTACTACCATAATCATCCACTCTCAAAAGATTATCACGGTAATAACTGAGCTTGCAGCTCGCATTACCTACCCACTGTTTGATGCTCAATGGGGAGTTCAAGCAACTCACCAACTCAGCAGTACCTTGACTTAGGCAATGTAATAAAAACAGCTTTGAAACACAATGAGAGTTATATAATCATGATATCTGATACATAGAAAAATGTATAGGACTGGCAAAGTACTAGACCAAGCATGCAGTCAAGATTTTTGTAAACATGTTTTGCTACACATCTTCAGATTATAGAAAGGCAGTGTTATAGATTATCTCACACAAATAAGCTTCTAATGGCTTTTATTTTCATAACTGTGAAACACTCTTTTAACAATGGAGCCAATGAACTGCAAAAAGAGAAATGCAACAAGTTCTTCTAACAAGTTCCTCTTTGTTTATTAGGACTGATTCTAAAGCTCTGAGCTTCAAGAATGCTAGCCTTAGATATTTCACTTGTACTGCAGGCCTGAACTACATTGCATTTGTCTTAAAACAAGTTATAGACATTACCACATTATTTAAATAGAGAACACATTTTTGGCCATTCCTTTCTATGTACGAGGCACAGAATTGGGACTCCAGAGGGAGTAACATCTATGTTTTTACCATTAAAATTATAAATATTTTCCCAGTTAGGTTGTTACAGAATATTAAGCAGAGTTCCCTGTGCTATACAGTAGGTCCTTGTTAGTTATCTATTTTAAATATAGTAGTTTATATATATCACTCCCAAACTCCAATTTGTCCCTTCCCAAAACTTTTCCCCTTTGGTAACCGTAAGTTTGTTTTCTAAGTCTGTAAGTCTGTTTCTGTTCTGTAAGTAAGTTCATTAGCATCAATTTTACATGGGAAAAGAATCTGAAAAAGGATAGACACATGTATATGTACACGGAATCACTCTGCAGTACGCCTGAAACTAACACAGTATTGTTAATCAATTATACTCCAAATATAAAATAAAAATTAGAAAAAAAAAACCAGAATGGATTAATAAGGTCCTACTGTATAGCGCAGGGAAAGATACTCAGTATCCTGTGATAAACTATAATGGAAAAGAATATGAGAAATCATAGATAGATAGATGATAGATCTGATTTACTTTGCAGTATAGCAGAAACTGCAGAAATTAACTGCAATAATATAAATTTCTAAAAAACTGGTATATATTTTGACCATTATTTTATACCACATTTCTTGAATTATTTTATGTGTATATATATATATATTTTTTTTTTTTTCAAATTAAGCTCATCACTTTCCTGTCTCTAGACATATGTACTGGACAATGTTGGGAGTGTCTCTTTTTCATTTCAATGCGGACAGCGCGGCTTATTCCAGAACCCTGCTTTCCTCTCTGCAAGTGAGGACTGCGGACTCAGTTCCCAAACCAATGACCAGCAGGACCTGAAAACACTAAAATAGCTACCAGCTCTGCTCTAGTTTCCTCTTGGCCCTTCTGTCTTACCCTGGATTCTACCAGCCTTTGCCCTGTCAAGGGATATAAACGGACTATCCTTGCTGTTCGGGTCTGTACTGCAGCTTCCAAGCTTCACACGTCCATTCAGGGCTGGGTCTGCGTGTCAGGCAGAATCCTCAGATACTTGGCCCTGGTTATACATACCTTGTCCCAGTTCTTCAATCACTCATCAATCTAAGTGCTGCTGTACAGGGATTCTGCAGATTTAACTAAGTTGCCAATTATAGACACTACCATATTATTTAAATGGTTTAGAAGAAACAAGACATTTTTGGCCATGCCCCTCTATGTATTAGGCACTGAAACTGGGAATCCAGAGGGGGTAATCTCTACATTTTTAATACATGGATTAAAAACGGTTTTATAGTCTCAAAAAAGCAGGACCTATTGGAAAAAAATTAATACAACTTTTAAAAAATACATAAATATCCATCTTCTCTAGTTCTGAAAGACAGTAAAAAGTAAGTAATACAGAGTGAAAAACTTGTCTATGTTTTTTGTCAGTTTTCTTACAATGACACAAGTTTCTACATATCAATTTGAATTTTAACACCAATCTGGGTATCTTAAAATTGATTCAGTGTCAAATTAGCCCCAGAGTAAGAAAGAAAATTTAAAAAACCCATCATTATCATGTCAGCAAAGAACAGGATACAAAATTTTACGGTCTCTGAGAACAACATGAAAATGGAAAACATACTTTTTCTCAAAGACAATTTTCACCGTTTTTTTATTGCAAGATTATCTAGATCAACCAAAAGAGGGGGAAAATAAAAGGATGCATACATTATCTTTGGGTCCTTCATTATTCACAGTAAAATGTTTCAAGCATCAAAACTGTTGATGAACTCTAGTTGGGCTTCAGGAAAACCTGGGTCAGAGGGAAGAGGAGGATAATTAAATAACCCAATCAGGAATTTGAAGAAGGTGCAGGGCTTCCCTGGTGGCTCAGATGGTAAAGAATCTGCCTCCAATATAGGAGACCTGGGTTTGATCCCTGGGTTGGGAAGATCCCCTGGAGAAGGGATCTCACTCCAGTATTCTTGCCTGGAGAGTTCTATGGACAGAGGAACCTGGCAAGCTACAGTCCAGGGGTCGAAAAGAGTCAGACACGACTAAGTGACTATCACTTCCATGCTTCTCACACCCAAACAGGTGGTCAGTAGAATCACCTGAGCCAACATGAGGAGGAAGTGACTATTAACAATGTAGATTCCCAGGCCCCTTTCTACATCATAGAATTAATATCCATGGGATTTGGGCTTGGGAATCCAGTTATCAGTCTGTTAGGTGCCTTCCAATTCTAAGACTGCTATTTACCTCAAATTTTATGATAGCATAAATTGTCTACTGTTGTTGTGCTCAGTTGCTTAGTTTTGTCTGACTCTTTGTGACCCTAAAGACTGTGGCCCACCAGGCTCCTCCCTCCATGGGATTTTCCAGGCAAGAATACTGGAATGGGTTGTCATTTCCTTCTCCAGGGGATCTTCCCAACCCAGGGATCTAACTGATGTCTCCTGCATTGCAGGTGGATTCTTTACCCACTGAGCCACCTGGGAAGCCCAAATTGGCTGTATCATCAAGAAATCTCAGATTACAAGAGTAGGTGACAACCCTGATGCCAACGTGCCCAGGTAATTCCCATCAGGGGTCAGGATCATTAGAGGTACGTTATTTTAGAAATCTTAACTCTGACATCTACAGGTATGGGTAGAGTGTCATCGGGTCATGGGTAGAATATAGGACATTAAGTTCTTTTGACGCATTCCATTCTTATAAACTAAACTAGATATGTAGAAACTCACATTTAAAAACACCCACATAATATTTTTAAAGTACAATTTACACAGGCAGTTCAACATAAATTATCATTTAATCTTCACATCAGTTTTAACAGATATTTGATGTTATAAATGAAGAAACATTATACCAGAGAAGCTAAAGCAATTATCCAGCACCACACTGCCAGGCAGTAGAGCAGCTGAGTGCTGACACTTGAACTGACGTGCGCTAACTTCAATTCCCATGTTCAATAACATTTAAATGGAAGAGACCTAATTAGGACATTATGTATTAGAGTTATGTCAAATGACTCATTGTTGCTTTGCAAATTTGGATCAGAGTTCCATGTTCTAATTCTTGAAATAATTCATTTCCTCTGGAACCAAAATTAAACAATTCTTATCATTGAGGTAAGTGCATTGTGCATTAAGGAAAGAAGAGATGTCTATAACCCTTATTCCTGTATGGTCCAGATGTAGAAAAATTTTAAGAGAAGTGTTGTAATGGAAAGATTTTACAGTAAGTTACAGACCCAATTTCTAGCCCAGATCTGCCATTAAATAGTTATATTACCTTGAGATAGGCATGTAAATTATTTAGACCTAAGTTTCCACTTGGGTAGAAGGGAGGAGCTGGTACCTAATATAATCAAACCATTGCTACACTATGCTTTTCAAGATGATCACTAATAGCCATGTCCTAGGAGAAAGTTTCAGAAAATCCTTGGGTATTCTTTCTTAAAAGAATTTTGCTTTTCCTACTCACACAATACTATTTAATTTGGTAACCATATGACTCTCTGCCCATATGATGGTTATCAGAAATAAATCAGCTGACTGAATTACTTCATTTTATTTCACTATTAAATGCAAGTTAACCAATTTCCCAAATTCTTGAAAAATTTACCAAAAATCCACTACCAGCTGAACATACACCTTATCAAAGAACATTTTTATCATTGTCACTGAATTATGTTTTCATTACAAATTTTTTTTTCAACTTTTCCATGTAGAGTAGAAATATAACTGCATAGCTATAAGAACAAATAAAGACCACATGGAAATTTGGCACATATTTGCACAGTCTTCAGTTTTTAACTGACCTCTGGAATATTTCAAGACTAAATGCAAAAATGCCTGGTGCTGGAAGGGGGACTGACACTTGAAAGTCATAGTGTTCCTAATGACCATCTCCCCAAACTCCCTAAATCTCCCTGCTCACTCTCACTCCACCTCACTCTTCATTCAAATCACTATTTGAGCATGCTCATTTTAAAAGGCCCATTTTAATGAATTAAAGCAGTAAATTAAATTCTACCTTCATTCAATAAATATTGATCAATTATCTATTGTGGGCCAAACCCTACACTAATCACTAGTGATAATGTGGGAAGCAAGGCAGACAAGGCTCCCATTCCAGAGTCCCCAGTCAGTTAGAGGAAGAGAGGAAATTGCCTAAAAACACTAACTTAAAGAACAAAGAACAGTAAGTGCTATGAGAGAAGGCCTCCTCTAGAGAAGTGTGGGAGAGAACAGGCAGGAAATCAATGGCTCTGAGGAAAACCATTTTAAGAGCAAGTCACATCTGTCCTACAAAATAGTCTACATGGCCTCATCCACATTTGACAAATACCTCTAACTCCTAGGCACATATCAAAATCTTATAAAGACTTTTCAAAAAACATCAAAATCCTCAAAGCTACTTTATGAAATTCTGATGGTATAGGTCTGGCTACCTGTTTTATAAACAGATTTATAATGCATACCTTATTTTGAACACCAATTTCTTAACTTGTCCATTAAAGGCTCTGACTTAGAAACGCCTGCTTTGTAAATGAATTCCAAAATTAAATATGGAAATTGAAATATGCAACATAACTGATATTTCTCTAAATCAATAAGCAAAATGTAAAAATTCTGCTGTTAAAGTTAACAGTGGCTGAAAAATTCTGTTTGCTTATTCGTGTGGAACATGATTCACTAATGACTTACAGATATAATGTTAAAAATGTTTCTCAAAGTCACATTGAAAACTTTAACTACGTATCTCCAAAATTATCTTTAATTCAGGCCAGTTTCTTCCTCAGCTTAAATCTTTGGCACCTGCAAATTTTCCTTGACTGGAGCCTTGCGAGTGGGCACAGTATTTCCTCAGCAAATTATAAGCACTAAGTAGCTGAAATACTTGATCTCTATTAACAATCAAAGGTTTTAAGTTAAATTTGTACATTTAAGCTCTTTTAAAATGATGATGTTTATTTATTATGCGCACAGAGCACCAAGCAAAAGCACCAAAGTGTTGGTTAATTTCCAGGTCAATTCTAACCTCACTAATCATTCATCGAGAATCATAACAATGAGAAGCAGAAGGGTTCTTTACAGGAGGTTAGGGGATTTTCCTTGGAAAGGGTGTCTCCTGGTTATAAAATTAGAGAGAGGGAAGAATTAAAATGATCATGCTCTAAAAATGACTTAGTAGAAGTGACAGGGCTTTTTTTTAACCTAAATATTTTTTAAGTACCAAATTTGTCACTCCTGGAAGTTATATGTTACTAACTGTAAAACCACTTTATTGCAGCAGTAAAAGAAATGAAGTACTTTTAGCCAATGTTTTTCAATAAATCAGGAACTTTGCATTAAATCCACATTTTATTTGCTTATATGGACGTTCTTTTATTTTGACTGAATCATGGAATGAGATGTTTCTTAGAGGTCTCACAAACTCAGGAGTGGGCTTTTCCTCAGGGCAATAGGGTGGGGAAACTGTGACCAAAAAAATGGAAAAGAAAAGCTAAAGCTGTTTTGCTTGAATTAAGAAAAGTATTCATTTCAGATGAATGCTTTTAAAGCTGTACTCCCCAACATGACCATCTCTAACTAGTCATTTAAGTTTTAATTCCTTTGCTTTTAAATATGTGCCTATAAGGTTTGCAAATTATTATGTAACTTCATATTTGCCAATAGTTAATAGTTGATGATTTACTATAAATTAGATTATAAGAAGATAAATTATGTAAATTCTCCATAGAATTCTTACTAATTATTTTTTAATAATTAAGAGGTTATGAGATCTGTGCTAGTAGATTCTTGGTCTTTTTTTTAACTTATCAATGACATTATGAAGAGATAAAAAAGGATAGGAAAACTAAAAAAAAAAAAGGAAGAAAATCACAAATCTAATCTTGTTTCTCATTAGCATCTCAGTTTAAAATGTTGGTATGGTAGTGTTTTCTTAAAAGTGTTAGTTCATATTAAGTTACTTAGTTCACAATGAATTTACATATTTCTTGACCATTTTCAACGTGAGTAACTAGCAACTATTACTGAATGCGTGACTGAAAATGAAGAGTATCAACATAATAGCTTTTGTGAACTTGAAGCAACGTGATTCATAATACATGTCCCTTATGAAACATTTTCCCAAGGCAGATGAATTTTAGATACAAAGAGCACAGCATCAAAGAGAGACAGTAACAAAGACTGGAACTGAAAATTAGAAATAAAAATCTTAAATTTTATACAGGCATATCCAGTAGCCAAGAACTCAGCTTAGCCACTTTGTTAATGGACTACCGAGTATATCATCATAATCTAATATAAATCAATTATAACTAAACCACCACAGTAAAACTGCCATATGGCAGGGTAGCCTGTTTAAGGTAGCAGAGCCCTGTAAGTGCTTTTGGAACTTTTCCAATCTAAGCTGCAAAACGGAAGAATAAAGTCGATTAGATTCTCTCCTTAACATTAAAACCTAGTGTATTTGCTTGCACATGTGTGTATATGTGTACACGTGTGTATATCTATAAGCACATGTATATCTATATCCATTTGTGTTAACACAATTGCATATATATTCATAGATAATAAGTGAATAAATAATTATGCAAGGTAATTTTTCCAAGTTTGAGATCCTATATTTCTGAAGGTTTTAGAAGTGAGGGAGAAATTTCAAAAATTACTTTTGGAAGTGAGTGTGTATTCCTTTAACTCCGTTATCCTATCGGAATTCTATCTAGGCATAAAAGTTGATACAATAGCATTCCTGAGTGGACTTTAACCTTGTTAGCAGCTATATTCAAGTAAACTGTAGTAGAGCTGATTCTTTTATGTCCTCTTTAACCCACTGAAACTGCATACATCTCAAATCATTCAATATTTACTGAGACTCTACTGTGTTTGAGACTGTGCTGGGCTCCACTGGAGATAGAGTTAGTCAGCTAGCTAGAGAGACAAGGCATATACATGTACAACGTCTAAAACAAGATTTAAACATCTGTTTGCAAGAATAAGAGATAAATGTCACAAAACAATGTTTGATGCGTGACAAAACAAATTGTATGAACTACTGTTGCTACAGGGCCCAGGCACCCCACCCCCAGGACAGCAAAAGATCATAGAAGATTCTGAGTTAGATTTTTCAAGATGGGTCAGTTTAGGGTAGGAAAGGAAAGGCATATTGCAGTGAGAATAGAGGACTGTGAAACACAAGATGAGTTTCAAAGTCAGATGTCAGGTTGTTGTTGTTTGTTCTTTAATATTTAAGTTGTTCTCCAGTTATAGAATTTAATCAACTCTAATTACTAATGATTCAATGACATATATTCTGTGATGTTGCCTGAAAATAAAATGTTAACTAAGGAAAGCATCAGGGATATTAACTTCAGTTCAGCTCAGTTGCTCAGTCGTGTCCTACTCTTTGCGACCCCATGAATCACAGCACGCCAGGCCTCCCCGTCCATCACCAACTCCCGGAGTTCACTAAGACTCACGTCCATCGAGGCAGTATGCCATCCAGCCATCTCATCCTCAGTCGTCCCCTTCTCCTCCTGCCCCCAATCCCTCCCAGCATCAGAGTCTTTTTCAATGAGTCAACTCGTCTCATGAGGTGGCCAAAGTACTGGAGCTTCAGCTTTAGCATCATTCCTTCCAAAGAAATCCCAGGGCTGATCTCCTTCAGAATGGACTGGTTGGATCTCCTTGCAGTCCAAGGGACTCTCAAGAGTCTTCTCCAACACGACAGTCCAAAAGCATCAATTCTTCGGCGCTCAGCTTTCTTCACAGTCCAACTCTCACATCCATCCATGACTACTGGAAAAACCATAACCTTGACTAGACGGACATTTGTTGGCAAAGTAATGTCTCTGCTTTTGAATATGCTATCTAGGTTGGTCATAACTTTTCTTCCAAGGAGTAAGCATCTTTTAATTTCATGGCTGCAGTCACCATCTGCAGTGATTTTAGAGCTCAAAAAAATAACGTCTGACATTGTTTCCACTGTTTCCCCATCTATTTGCCATGAAGTGATGGGACCAGATGCCATGGTCTTCGTTTTCTGAATGTTGAGCTTTAAGCCAACTTTTTCACTCTCCTCTTTCACTTTCCTCAAGAGGCTTTTTAGTTCTTCTTCACTTTCTGCCATAAGGGTAGTGTCATCTCCATATCTGAGGTTATTGATATTTCTCCTGGCAATCTTGATTCCAGCTTGTGCTTCTTCCAGCCCAGCATTTCTCATGATGTACTCTGCATAGAAGTTAAATAAGCAGGGTGACAATATACAGCCTTGACGTACTCCTTTTCCTATTTGGACCCAGTCCGCTGTTTGATGCCCTGTTCTAACTGTTGCTTCCTGATCTGCATATAGGTTTCTCAAGAGGCAGGTCAGGCGGTCTGGTATTCCCATCTCTTTCAGAATTTTCCACAGTTTATTGTGATCCACACAGTCAAAGGCTTTGGGATAGTCAATAAAGCAGAAATAGATGTTTTTCTGGAACTCTCTTGCTTTTACCATGATCCAGCAGATGTTGGCAATTTGATCTCTGGTTCCTCTGCCTTTTCTAAAACCAGCTTGAACATCAGGAAGTTCACCATTCACGTACTGCTGAAGCCTGGATTGGAGAATTTCGAGCATTACTTTACTAGTGTGTGAGATGAGTGCAATTGTGTGGTAGTTTGAGCATCCTTTGGCATTGCCTTTCTTTGAGATTGGAATGAAAACTGACTTTTTCCAGTCCTGTGGCCACTGCTGAGTTTTCCAAATTTGCTGGCATATTGAGTGCAGCACTTTCACAGCATCATCTTTCAGGATTTGAAATAGCTCAACTGGAATTCCATCACTTCCACTAGCTTTGTTTGTAGTGATGCTTTCTAAGGCCCACTTGACTTCACATTGCAGGATGTCTGGCTCTGGGTGAGTGATCACACCATCGTGATTATCTTGGTCATGAAGATCTTTTTTGTAAATTAATAATGTATTTATTTCAGATTTCCTAGTAGCTTTTGTGTTTTAACTTTGTAGTTCCAAGCAAATACTAAAAATTATATATCTGCTTATGTTCAACACTCTAAAATAAATTAGACTGATTCTTTAAAAGCATATTGGGGCACTGTCTAAAAGTCAATTTTTTTCTCAAATATTTCACCAAAGTAAATGAAAGGTCATTAAAGTTCATTGGTTTCCAATTTATTTTGCAGGTGCCTATACAGGTTCTTAGGGCTTCCAAGGTGGCCTTAGAGGTAAAGAATCTGCCTGCTGATGCAGGAGCTGTAAGAGATGTAGGTTCAATCCTTGGACCAGGAAGATTCCCTGGAGGAGGGCATGACAACCCACTTCAGTATTCTTGCCTGGAGAATTCACAGACAGAGAAGATGCATATGGTCCATACGGCTGCAAAGAGTTGGACATGACTGAAGCAGCTTAGCATGCATGCATGCATACAGGTTCTCAAAGATCATTGTGCATAAAAATTTTATGGACTTTATTTGGTATATCTGTGGTGATGCTCAAGTACTCCACTGACCACATTTTGTGAAACACTCGCCTAGAAAATGGAGCCTTGAGGAATAACTCAAATGATTCCCAGAGAAGGTCAAACCCCGGCAATTTAATCTAAATTATTTTTATGATAAAGAGACTATGCAGGTGCATTAGAATTTAGTGATAGTTCTGAAAAGAGCTATAATTAAGCAGAGCTTCTGCTTCTGTCAGAACCAAAATCCCAAGCAATCAATGGAGAATAGCTGATAGTGCAGAACTTAAAAAGAGGCCTCCATGAGCAAGTTTCTCTTTGGGGAATATGGAAAGGGTTCTGCATGCAGTCCTGCCCCTATGCCTCACCCTCATCCCAATTTTTTACGAGAAACATATAAGCTTAGCCAGCCACAGCCTACATTCTTATGTTCAGACTTGACAACCCATTAGCTGAGTAAACCAAACCCTTGTTCACAAAGATTCTGCCCAAATGCGATATCTCTTTAGACATGAAGAGACTGATTAAATTCTTCCTGGTTCTTCCTTGGGATTTTGATTATACTCTTGAAATAGTGCCAACCATGATACATCCAAATAAGATATGTTTCTGCTTCTCGTCCGTCCAGACAGTGAGCAGTTTATGCTAAAAATGGCATATCTTATTCTTCTTTGTGGTCCTAGGACTGGTAAGCTCTCAACAAATGTATACAAACCATGTACACACAAACTCATCACTCTGCCCAATTCTGTCTGAAGCTGGTATTTAGCATATACAGTTTGCCAAGGAAAACATGTTCAAAGATGGAATGCTCTGAACAAGAGAATGTGCTAACCCACTGGAGAAAATCACCAGCAGAATGATACTGATGGATCTGTCAAGGTTAAATGGATGATCAGAAACTGTTTCTAATGGGCCTTGTGGGAGAAAGATTTCAAATATAGAAAAAATGTAACCAAATAAACAAAAAGTTATACCTCATAACATAGAAGTAATAAACTTTTTAAAATTTGAGTCATTGTTCAGAGGAAACATTACTAATAATAAGGGAACTTAAAATAATTTTAGTTTAGTACTTTGCCAACATCCATTGGATCATCAAAAAAGCAAAAGGGTTCCATAAAAACATCTATTTCTGCTTTATTGACTATGCCAAAGCCTTTGACTGTGTGGATCACAATAAACTGTGGAAAATTCTGAAAGAGATGGGAATACCAGACCACCTGATCTGCCTCCTGAGAAATCTGCATGCAGGTCAGGAAGCAAGAGTTAGGACTGAACACAGAACAACAGACTGGTTCCAAACTGGGAAAGGAGTACGCCAAGGCTTTATACTGTCACCCTGCTTATTTAACTTATATGCAGAGTACATCATGCAAAATGCCGGGCTGGATGAAGCACAAGCTGGAATCAAGATTGCCGGGAGAAATATCAATAATCTCAAATATGCAGATGACACCACCCTTATGGCAGAAAGCAAAGAAGCACTAAAGAGCCTCTTGATGAAAATGAAAAAGAGTGAAAAAGTTGGCTTAAAACTCAACATTCAAAAAACTAAGATCATGACTTCTGGTCCCATTTCATGGCATATAGATGACAAAACAATGGAAACAGTAAGAGTTTATTTTGGGGGGCTCCAAAATCACTGCAGATGTTGACTGCAGCCATGAAATTAAAAGATGCTTTCTCCTTGGAAGAAAAGCTATGACCAACTCAGACAGCATATTAAGAAGCAGAGACATTACTTTGCCAACAAAGGTCCATCTAGTCAAAGCTATGGTTTTTCCAGTAGTCATGTATATATGTGAGAGTTGGACTATAATGAAAGCTGAGTGCCAAAAAAATGATGCTTTTGAACTGTGGTGTTGGAGAAGACTCTTGAGAGTCCCTTGACTGCAAGGAGATCAAACCAGTTAATCCTAAAGGAAGTCAGTCCTGAATATTCATTGGAAGGACTGATACTGAAGCTGAAACTAATTCTTTGGCCACCTGATGCAAAGAACTGGCTCACTGGAAAAGACCCTGATGCTGGCAAAGACTGAAGGCAAGAGAAGGGGATGACAGAGGATGAGATGGTTGGATGGCATCACTGACTCAATGGACATGAGTTTGAGCAAGCTCCGAAAGTTGGTGATGGACAGGGAAGCCTAGTGTGCCTCAGTCCATGGGATCGCAAAGAGTCAGACACAATTGAGCTACTGAACTGACTGACTTTTTAAAAGTAAACAATGTAAAATACTAAACATGAAACATGTTAAAATTAAGAACAGGGAACACGAACAATCAATATAATTAATTCACAGTAATCAAAGTATATATTTACAACTTCACATCTATTTTTGCAATTAAATGAGTAAAAACAGAGGAAAATTAGCTTCCACTTCCATTGCGTTTACCACACCCATGTACTATTTTCTTTAAGTGTGCTGCTGCTGCTGCTAAGTTGCTTCAGTCTTTTCTGACACAGTGCAACCCCATAGACGGCAGCCCACCAGGCTCTCCCGTCCCTGGGATTCTCCCGGCAAGAACACTGGAGTGGGTTGCCATTTTCTGCTCCAATGCATGAAAGTGCAAAGTGAAAGTGAAGTCGCTCAGTCGTGTCTGACTCCTAGTGATCCCGTGGACTGCAGCCTACCAGGCTCCTCTGTCCATGGGATCTTCCTGGCAAGAGTACTGGAGTGGGTTCCCATTGCCTTCTCCATCTTTAAGTGTACATGTCAGGTAATATTCTCAATGACCCTATGAGGTAGCCATATTATTGGCCCACTCTATTGAAGAAGATACTGAGGCATGGCAAAGCGAATTCACTTGTCAAAAGTCATTCAGCTAGAGAGCAGAAGTCAAGACGTGAAGCAGGTCTTCCTCCTAGCTCTTGAGTCTATGTTTTTAGGTCCTGTGTTATTCCACTTCTTTCAGAGAAGGCAGAGATAGAAGACGAGTTGAGGGGTTGTGATGGCAGGCAGCAGAGAAGCGGGAGAAAAAAGGAACTTTAAAAAAAGAGAAAATTACAGACTTTTACAGTTCTTTGACATATTGTAAGTTTCTTGAGGATAGCCATCATAGTTGACTTATCTTTTATACCAGGGCACCTAGCATGGTGCTTTACTCATCATTATAATAACAACAGTTAACATTAATAAAGTACTTCCTTGGTAGTAATGGGAATATTTATAATGAACATCATAATGAAAGTGAAGTCACTCAGTCGTGTCCGACTCTTTACGACCCCATGGACTGTAACCTATCAGGCTCCTCTGTCCATGGGATTTTCCAGGCAATAGCACTGGAGTGGATTGCCATTTCCTTCTCCAGCAGATCTTCCCAACCCAGGGATCGAACCCAGGTCTCCTGCATTGTAGACAGACGCTTTACCGGCTGAGCCACCAGGGAAGTCCATCATAATTATAATAGCTAAATATCTTCAAGCATTTATTCTGTACCAGGCACTTTGCTAAGCACTTTACACGAATGAACTCATTTACTCATCATATAAACTAGGTGGCTTTGTGACATCAAGCAAATTATGAAAATATATAACCCCACAGGTAAAATATGGGGTTAACAGTATCAACACCACCATGCTTTATTTGTCTAGATGACTTAATACAGGTAATGTGTTTACAACTTACCGAAATGTAGTAAGTTAAAAACAAACTTTGGCTATTCTTCTTCTTATTGCTACCATTGCTATAATTCCTATTTTAAAGATGAAAAAACAGGCATGGGTTAAGGGGTTGCTCAAGTTCTCAGACCATGGATATGAAAAAGTCAATCCTTAGAAGTCAGTCTGACTTCAGAACCCTCCACTCTATGTGTGCTCAAGAAATATTTGTTGACCACATGCATACAGGAATGAATATGTGAGCTGGGGAGATATGGCAGGTAGAAAAGAAACAAGCAAGATAAAAATTGAAGACAGAAGGAAAATGGGATACTTGGTGATAAAAAGGGTGGGGAAGGCAGGGAATTGAGAGATGGGGAAGGATAAGAAAGGATGAGGAGATGTAAAACAAGAAATGAAGTTCCTTATAGGAAATCTTCAAATTAACAGTGAGGTTATTTTTCCTTTTAATCACAAGCAGCAATTAATTTAAAAGTGAGCACTCTGAAAATTAGAGATCACACTGAGAAAAATTAAAAGCAGCATTAAAGCAGATTCACCTTGAAGTTGGCAAAACTTATTATATAACTGGGCAAAGATAATAGGAAAAAAAAATGTGATGACATGGCTTCCTGATCAAAGCAGTTGTAATACCTCTAAGCTACAAGGTTTCTAGATTTGTGCGCTCTGAGGAGCTTCTCCTCACATCCTCTTTCTGTGCCATGGGACAAATGAGAGCTCTGAATTTTGAAAGGTCTTCAAGAAAGAATCCCTGACATAAAAAACAACTACTCTGTTTTCAGGAGAGGAGCTGAGAGGAATGTAGAGAGGAAAGAGGATTAATGATTCTAAGACTGGAGAGTTTTAGAACAACTACTGTGGGGGTTTACATAGAAGGTTTTCAGAAAATAAAATAATAACCAGTAATAACTTAAAATTTGCAATAGTGCTAACAGGGTTATATGATTTTCTTGGGTCCTTAGATGTTGAGTGGATTGTTTGAGATGTTTGTTGGCTATTAAGTGTCTGACACAGTGTCTCATATGTAATAAATGCTCACTTAATACATCTAAGCTATTTTTCCCTGATGATATAAGTAGCATTAATAGAGAATGTCTATTCTTCATCCTCACAATGAGGCAATGATGTGCCAGAATCATGGAGGTCAAGCCTTTTAAGATGCTGATAACTATAATGTTGAAAAAATTAGATTCGGGGTTGAGACTATACTAGAAATAAGGGCTTCCCTCGTGTGGCTCAGTGAACAATCTGCCTGCAATGTGGGAGACATGAGTTCGATCGCTGGGATAGGAAGATCCCTTGGAAGAGGGAACGGGAACCCACTCCAGTATTCTCGCCTGGAGAATTCCATGGACAGAGAAGCAGCCGAGTTACAGACCATGTGGTTGCAGAGTCAGACATAACTGAGCAACTCACACACATACACACACACACACACACACACACACACACTAGAAAGGAAGCCAGGAGCTACGTAGGCTGCACAATGAGGTTGCTAGAAAATGCATAGATCGTTATAAACAGAGAAGAGAATTTCTAAGTATGCAGCAACAACTCTGGGTAACAAAGAAAAATAAAGTGTGGTTGTGTATGAGGGCTGACATAGGAGATGGCAGAGGTGATCCCTCAGGCAGAAGCAACTGTGGTTTAAATGGTCACAAGTACAGTGAAAGAGCTAGGGATCAAGAATGTGCTCTAGAATGAAAGGGCTTCCCAGGTGGTGCTAGTGGCAAAGAACTTGCCTGCCAATGCAGGAAGACAAGAGACATGGGTCTGATTCCTGGGTCAGGAAGATCCCCTGGAGGAGGGCATGGCAACCCACTCCAGTATCCTTGCCTGGAGAATCCCATGGACAGAAGAGTCTGGAGGGCTACAGTCCATGGGTTTGCACAGAGTCAGGCACGACTGAAGCGACTGGGCATGGCACGAGAAAGCTAGACAATGGCAGGCAAATGTTGAGTAACGCTGGCAAGAATCCTAAGGGAAACCTGAGATCAGCAAGTGAGAACGGAGAAAAACTGTCTAGCTGGATGGTAGAGAGAGTGGTGTAACCAGGGGGCCTACACATTGGGAAAGTATGGTTTGTTGAACCAAAAAAAGATAAGGCTGTGGTCTAGAGGGAGCAGTGAGGGATGATAAGAGAACCCAGAGAAGGAAAGTGAGATAAGGGATCTGGGTGATGGCGGCAATAGAAGTGGTGATGACGGAACGAGAGGTTCTCCTCTAAGAAGGTATCGAGGTTGGTAATAAGGTAAGAAAAGTTTAAAACAGTGAGGTTGAGATGTTTGTCAAAAGAGTTTTTTCCTTCCATAAAACTAACACAGTCATTCAAAGACTAGGTGTATTACTTTTATCATTAAAATAAACACGGTTTGAAAAATGCTTTGATATACTTAATGTTGATTAAAAGGATTTTAAGCAAAGTTCATAGTACAATGCAAGCTCCATGAGGTCAGTGATTGCTTTTCTCTAGTTGACCACAACCATTCTCATGGTTCGGCAGAACTCCCATTAGATACAGACATTCAATAAATACTTAGCAAACCACTGGGCTTAACTTTTTTTTTAGTTAGTTACTACCAGCAGTCTTTGACTAAGAAAGCAACAAAAATTACCACAATCGTCAGTAACTGAGAACTTCTGAGTATCAGGTATATGTCAATTGTGCCTCCTTTTATTTAAGACATACTTTAAGAGTAGTTATTATTACCCCACTTGCTAGTTAGTTGCAAGTTAGTATTATTACTAACTTGTTAGTATACTAACTTGTTAGTGTACTAATACTAATTAGTTAGTTACTAATACTAATTAGTAATGATACTAACTTGCTACTATTAGTATTAGTAGTAGTAGCAAGTTAGTAGCAAGCTAGTTAGTATTATTACCCCCACTTGCTAGTTAGTAGCTTGTTAGCAGAAAAACTGAGAAGAGACAGAGTAACAGCTAAAATCACTCTCTTTCCAAGATCCTTTCACTTTGGTAAAAAGACTTGTATTAGAGATGACAAATATATTTAAGAACTGCCAAGCCCAAAGTCAGAGTTCTCCACCCAAACTCTGCTATGATCTGTGTTTAATTGTAAATGCTTTGGGAGAGTCTCCAGGACAGTTCTTCTACCCATGCCTGCAGCCTGACTAGGGTGAAATACAAAGTTTCACTTGACCTTGGTTTATTCTCACAGCATATGTATGAGGCAGGTATCATTTCTGTGAAGAAACTAAAATTCAGAGAGAGTAGGCAAAATTTCCAAGGTCATTCATCAAACACTGAGTCAGGATTTGGACCCAATTGTGTACGAATAAACATATTAGAATTTTCTTTTTCCATACTATTATAATTCCAAATCTTTTGTTTCATGCTGAACTCAACAGGCTTCCCAGGTGGCTCAGTAGGTAAAGAAGCTGCCTGCAATGCAGGAGACTTGGAGACACATGTTCAGTTCCTGAGTTGAGCCCCTGGAGAAGGGCATGGCAACTCACTCCAGTATTCTCGCCTGGAGAATCCCATGGACAGAGGAGACTAGGGGGCTACATACGGTCCACGGGTTCCTAAAATGTGGGACACGAATGAAGCAACGAAGCACAAACTCATCAATAACCATGTCGTCTTTTGTATTCTTAAACCAAAAAGAGAATTTTCTCAAAAATAAGAAAATAAAGCAATTTTTAAAAATTATTTCATTTGGAATTTATTCAATTGTGTAATTACCTATGGAGTAAAGTGATATTACTTTAAACAACCAAAAAAATTAAAGTTACAATCTATAGTAACAGCATTTCACTATGGGTAACTTGGGCAGTTAATGAACTCTTTATGCACTTTCTAAACCTTCTCTGTAAAGCAGAAACTATGGAAATAATAATGAAAAAAGGTGCTTGTGTCCATGTAAATGAAAAGGAACAATGAAAAGAAATTAAATAAAGTAATCAAATTATTCAGTTGTTAAATATATAAGACCAACTTTAGAACATTACTGACACCCTAAACATAAAAACATGTAGGAAACCACAAAATTGACTAATAATTAGCTGGTAGCTTGTAGAAATTGTCTTAATTTATACTTTTATTATTGTTTTAAACAGTTTTGAGAATATTCAATATATACTCATTAAGAGTTTACTCCTATAATTTCTTATCATCCTCTCCAATACCACATGAATATGATTTTAAAATAATATTTTACATAGGAGAAATGATGTTTTCCACTGATGAGAAAAGATGTTACAGCTAACACATCTGTATCCCTATAAAAATAGAAATTAGTTTGGCAAGGAAAATGCATTCATATTAAAATATTAAAAATTAAATGTAACGTCATAAAACCTGTACCTAAGAAAAGCCATGAAGTTAGACCATTTATCACACCGATTTAATGAGGCATTATGTCTAATATTGGTTATCTCCTACAATAGAAGGAGTCATACAGCAGAAAGTCTTCTTTCTTGAAACATCCATACCCAAACGTTGAGCCAAAGGTACTTGACTGAGCAAAAATTGTATTAAATTACTCTACTAAGAAAATTCAGACTTTGTCTACCCAAAACCAATTTTCTCTCAAAAAGTCATTACCAACTTGTTAACTGAGGTATAAATATTTATTATCAAATATCTGGATCAATATTTCATCTCCTAACAAAAAGCCTTTCAAAATGTAAAATGCAGTAGATACCTCCGTTCCAAACGTTCCAAATCTTACAATTCTAATTGTGTTAGAAAAGTCATGTGCTTTACTGAAATCTCTGTTTTAATCTACTCCAAGTTAAATTCCAGTCACAATATCCACAGTACCATGAAAACCATTTGCAAAGAGTTGGCTCTTCAACTACATCATTCAACTTTTTATGTCAGCTATGTAGCAACTGTACAAGTCAACCATATATGTCAGCTACATATTTTAAAGAGAAATATAAAATACAGAAATGTAATTTCCATAAATCTAGTTTTAACACTTGCTGGCTTTGTGTTTTTAGTGACTTAAAATAATAAACAATTTCATTATTTTTAAGTAGAAAAAGATGCACCTATCTATATGGTGTAAAAACTATGCTTCTCTCTTTCCTTTATCATATAATAAATAGATAGATAATGTTAATATATATATAGTTATACATGAAATTAATCTAACACACTTGTGATTGCAGTTAATTTAATTGGTTGTCCCTTTTGATAACTACTTTCAATTGTTTCATAATTTTACATTTTATAATGTCTTGGAGACATTACGAAATAAAAAATATCCACAGATGAATGTTGTCTCATTTTTTTTTTCCCCCTTGATAGTCAAGACATATTTGCTCCTCTGTAGACAAATGTGTCTTCCACAAAGAATCTTTTTTCTGGTAACCCCATCTACAGTCAATATCAATCCTGGTATATGTAGCAAAAAGTGACATTTTCCTCAAAGAGAAAAATCAAGAATGGTAAGTCAGTTATAGAGTGACATCTGTAATATGCCTGAGTCTTTTCTCCAGCCTCCAAATGAAAGGGTTAATCATATACATATTTTTTTGAGCAATTTCAACCCACTTACAAACAGCTGTAAAAGTCAGTTTCAATATCAAGATCCAAAGGAAGAAACTCCCTCACAGGCTTCCTCCATTTTTCCTCCCCCAACAACGGGTGCCTTCAATAGAGTTGGAGCTTCTACAGATCACAGACATTGTTTGCCCAGGCTGACCAATTTCTGAGGCAGGGGTGTTTTCCCTTCACGATACTTCGTGTTAACAGCTTGAGGGCGTTCAATCAGCACTGCTTTGATCTCGGTTGGAACTATAATTATTTAACATTGTTACATGGATTTCTATAATCCACCCCACCATTAAATCCCTTTTACACCCTCATGTTCTGAGGCCTAATCTGCATCTGTACACTTAGTTTGTCTTTTCTGCAGGTCTCATGAGGAGCCTGCATTCTCCAACATTCCCACTGATGGTTTTTCCCCTCTCTCTTCCCCTCTAATGAAATCATTTTCTTACAAATTGAAAACTGCAAAAAGCATTTGGTCTGTTTTTAAGAGCACTATATTGAATAACATTGTCACCCACCAATCACAGCAAACTTTATTTTTTCTAATCCTATGGAATTCACTTACTCAGTGGACTTTTTAGTAAAATAATGATAAGCATATATTTGATTTTCTAAATAGGAATTTTTGGAAAAGCATACAAAATGAAAAGCTGTCAATGTTGTGATAATTTGAACACCCCGGAAGAAGGAGTTAGTAACATTCTGCCCTTTCCTGTTTTTTCTTCAGAAAGTGAACTGAGCAGTTCTAGGCAAAAAGAAAGATACAATACCAATTGAGAATAGAGGTCTCGTGAGAACTATTCAGTACGTTTATCTGAGGAGATGTGCAGGTTAAGTCCCAAGAGGAGAAGGAGAAAAAGAAAGAGAAATAGGAAGGTACTGTGAGCCCTCAGAACACCAAAACCAAGAGTTCAGAGGAGAGAGCCCAAGAGGGGTGGGGCTTTTAAGCAACTATCTTGGACTCTGGTTTAGCTCACTTCTACCATTTTCCTGTCCAGTTTTCTTTCACCTAATTTTATAATTTATACTATCATTTTATATTGCATGTTTTCCATCAGTCAATCACCCCAAATCCTTTGTGGAATGAGACTGAGCATTAAGCCACAAATGTCTAAATTATTATTATTATTTAAAATCTAAAATACTCAATTCCTATTCAACTGGAAGTTTTACTCTGATCAAGGATGTTGAATCCTATGAAACAATCTCATTTTCTAAACAAACAGACACAAAGGGACTCACTACTCTGGCCATGCGAAACCTGAATAAATCTAATGGAGAAGAAACAAAGCTGAAGCAACATTTAAGACAGGAAGAAAAAAACCCAACTATAAAATAAGGATGATGAAGATGATGATGAGGATGAAGTCATGCTTACATCACTTACACAGTACTTACTCTGGACCAGACCCTCTTCTCAGCACTTCACTAATGCAAAGCTCATAAAATCCTATGATGCAGGTACAGTCATCCCTTGGTATCCACAGGGGACTGATTCTAGGACCTCCCAGCAAGAAAAACAAAATCTTCAGATGTTCAAGGCCCTTATATAAAATGGTGTAGCATTTGCGTGGAAGCTATACATCCTTCCATATACTTTAAATCATCTCTAGATTACTTATAATACTGAAGACAATGTAAATGTTATATAAATAGCTGTAAATATAAGGAAAATGCTATCGAAATTGTTGCTGCCATAGTAAATTCAAGTTTGGCTTCTTGGAAACTTCTGGAACTTTTCTCTGAGTATTTTCCATCCATGACTGACTCAATTCAAGGATCTGGAACCTGCAGATAATGAGAGTAGGCTGTATATAATACTCCCATTTAACAGATGAGAAAGGTGACATAATTCGACAAAATTTACTCAGCTGTTAAGTGGAAGAACAGAATCTAAAAGTTATATTCATCTCAGATTGTATCTTCTATTACTTCACTACCCCTACAAGTCTGACCTCACCATTGATCTGAGACTAGGTAAGCTACTCATCACATGTTTGCAATGTGGGACCTAACTACTCTAAGACTTAAGATCTTTACATATAAAATAGGAATAAACTGTCACACACGCTGTGAGGATTAAAAGAAGTACCCAAAGACATCAATTTACACAGGGACAAAAAAAGGAAATGTCCTCCAAAGGAATATTACCAGCATTGTTGATCACCACTCTCAATGGAAATCCGGGCTGGGAATCCGGGCTGGGACAACATACCTCGTTTAATTGCACTTTGCCTTACTGTGCTTTTCAGATACTGTGTTTTTTTTATAGATTGAAGGTTTGTGACAACCCTGTGTTGAGCAGTCAATCAGTACCATTTTTCCAACAGCATTTGCTCACTTCGGGTCTCTGTGTCACATTTCAGTAATTCTTGTGATATTTCAAATTTTTTCATTATTGTTGTATTTGTTATGGTCCTCTGTGACCAGTGATCTTTGATATTACTACAACTCACTGAAGGCTCAGATGATGGCTTGAATTGTTTTAGCAATAAAGTATTTTTTAATTAAAGTCTGTACAATGTGGAAATCTAAAAAATAGATGGGATATATGTATACTTATAACTGAGTTGCTCTGCTGTACAGCAGAAACTAATACAACATTGTAAAGTAACTATACTCCAATAATACTTTTTTAAAAATAAAATTAAATAAAGCATGTACATTGTTTTTGAGACATGATGCTTTGCACACTGAATAGACCACATTACAGTATAAACAAAACTTCTAAATGCACTAGGAAACCCCAAAATTGTGTGATTTGTTCTACTGTGATATTTGCTTCACTGAGGTGGTCTGGAAAAGAATCCACAATATTTCCAAGGTATGCCTCAAACTTAAAATTTTAAGCCTTAATTTCCTCAACTGTAAAACGAGATACAGTGAGCCAAGGTGCTTAATGAATGGTAGCTCTTACGGGTATGCTGTTCTCCGGGGCAAAGCCAAACAAATGATAAATTAAACACAGTAACCAACATGTTGTGACTAGAAAGAAAGTCTTGGGTTCACAAAAATTTTTATCAAAGGATAAATTAAACTTATTGAAAGGTTTTAATGAAAGATAAAATATATTCTCCTTGCTTGTATTTTAGGGAAGGAAAAAGAACCCCAGTCAGGTGAAAGGATGTCAAAATGTGGTCACAAATAACAGGTGGCTCACTGTATGAAAGATGGAGAAAAGCAAGTGATGATGAGCACCATCTCTGGAGTCAAGGTGTTTCATTTCAATTTCATGATTATTTGCTTTGTAATCTTAGGCAAGTTAATTTCTGTGCCTTGGCTTTCTCTTTTGTCAAGAGAGAAAAAATATTCCTAGAGTGGTTATGAGAGAAAACAATGAGAATTTGCTCTTACACTCCCCATGCCTAAGGCAGTGACCAGCACCTAGTAAACCTTTAATAAATATTGGGTACTAGAGACATGATTGGAAAGAGGAAAGCTGAAAAGTTCATGGAGGAAGACAATACTGCCCAACAGAGTTTTATGACCTCAACACTAATTCTAAATGGGTTTCATTTTTAACATTTCAAGAGAATAACACTCTGAAAAATAAAGGCTTTAACTTTTCTGATTTACTGATTTTACTTTAACGGCACTTTTATCTGTATGTCTTATGGATTTCTGAAAATGACTTTCTGAGTCCAGTGGATGAACTGTCTTGAATTACACAGATCTATTAATAGTAATAGTATTCAATAAGGCCAAAGAGAACCAGAAGTAGTATTAATTTTATGTATTTTTAAATAATGATTGAAATTGTTCCTGTATTTTTGAAAGTTACATTAATGCTATCTTCACTTTACTTTATCATAATATCTAATAACTATTTTTCATTTTATTATGTTTACATTTAAAAGTTAAAAATTGAGTAAAATTCAGAAAGCTGAGTTAACTAAAAAACTCTTCTTTAATTTTAAAATGGGCTAAATTATTCTACCATATATTAATTATGAGTTATGAGAATGAAAAGTAGCCTTAAGTTACATGAGTTTGTAAAATAATTCACTTCCATTTTCCAGACAGAAAAACCTATTTTATAGAAAATTAATTTTGCCACATAATTGTAATTATGATTTTTAATGAATGAATAATTTGGCCTTTTCAAAACTATCTACTTATTCTTGAAAATCAAATAATTTTTCCTATCATACATATCAATATATCAAAACTGGGGGAAAAAGGTGCATTATATGTGGCTGAGT
This sequence comes from Capra hircus, assembly GCF_001704415.2. Classification (NCBI taxonomy): domain Eukaryota; kingdom Metazoa; phylum Chordata; class Mammalia; order Artiodactyla; family Bovidae; genus Capra; species Capra hircus. The sequence goes on along the minus strand of NC_030821.1, from coordinate 22,971,481 downwards.
GCCTTTTAAATCTCATATTTATTTTCAACTTAAATATAAAATGTAAAGATTAAAGTTAATAACTGAAAAAAGTTAAAGTATTTTCTCACAATGAATAAAGTATCTTTTCTCCTTGAAGAATAAGGGTAAAGGTTCATAAGAAAATGTCTACTTTGACATTGCTCAATAAAAAATGAGAGAGAGAGAGTGTGCGTGCACGTGAGTGTGAGTGTGTGTGTGTGTGTGTGTGTGTGTGAGAGGGAGAGAGAGAGACAATGCTTCAGAGCTGAGATGGCTTCCAACCTGCTCCTAGTGCCACTTCCAGATCACTGACTTCCTCCTGGGCTTGGGATTTGGGAGTGGGAGAAATCCCTTCTTCTTTCTTTACCTCTTTAAAGCTACTTTGAACCTACACAAATATTAATGATGCTGGCAACATTTATGGAGAAGGAAATGGCAACCCACTCCAGTATTCTTGCCTGGAGAATCCTGTAGACAGAGGAGCCTGGAGGGCTGCTGTCCATAGGGTCGCACAGAGTCAGACATGACTAAAGTGACTTGGCATTAGCATGGCAACATTTATGACCCAAATCTCTATGCATTCTGATCCAAACTCTTGCAAGAGGCTGTTGCCTAGTTGTCCAATGTGAGTCCTTACCTCACTGCCAACCACAATGCACAATCTCTAGGAATGCAGGTACGTTATGCTCCCTCAGCCTGGACTGTTGGAATGTCCTTCCCCTCATCGCTCCCTCCATCTGTAAATGCATCCATGCTTACAAGTAAAGGGGCCTTGACTGGCCTCCCAGAGCAGAGATAGGTGCATTTTCCCTGGACTTCCTTTATGTTCTCCCATGACTTATATGTCCTCATTCTTCAGCTTGGGGTAAAACCTCAATTAAAATGGAATTATGCCTCTCTTTCTTGATATCTTTTCCTTCATTCCCTGCAAAAGCTCTAAGAACTCCCCAAGAGCCAACCATACCTCTGAATTCCAAGGGACCAGTTAGGCCACTGGAGCCCCTGCTTTGCTTTCTATGCTTCAGGGTCATTATTGCACACGAGTACCACACAGGATGGTGGACTCCCCTCTTCACTAAGGAAACACTCAAGTGGACTCAAGTCTTGTGCAGTCTGTCATAGTATTCTGCCTTAGACTTCAGGGTTCAGTTCACCGAATTCACATCACATCTCAGAGCAGCCATCATTCTCCAGAGCAGGATCCCAGGACATGTAAGCTGGTCTCATAAAGAGTTCCATATTTAGGAGCAAAGGATGGGGGAAAATAGCGCTCTCTCTTAAAAATAGACTTCTCTCTTAAAACCTCAAGCCCTCTGGTTGAGTCCTGGCTTTGCTTGCTTTCCACAAATCGCCCATTTTCCAAGATGTCCTTTCCCTGCCAGCAGACTTTGGTAAAACCTACCCAATCGAACCTGTTATTCACTATTCATGACCCAAACTGTCTTTCTTCCAAGAATCATGGGTTGAAGCCCTATCTCCCCACGTCACTGTATTTGGAGTCAGGACACGTAAGTAATTAAGGTTCAGTTTAGTTCAGTTCAGTTGCTGAGTTGTGTCCGACTCTTTGCGACTCCATGGACCACAGCATGCCAGGCCTCCCTGTCCATCACCAACTCCTAGAATTTAATCAAACTCATGTCCAGTGAGTCGGTGATGCCATCCAACCATCTCATCCTCTGTCATCCCCTTCTCCTCCTGCCTTCAATCTTTCCCAGCATCAGGGTCTTTTCAAAGGAATCAGCTCTTCGCATCAGGTGGCCAAAGTATTGGCATTTCAGCTTCAACATCAGTCCTTCCAATGAACATTCAGGACTGATCTCCTTTAGGATGGACTGGTTTGATCTTGTTGCAGTCCAAAGGACTCTCAAGAGTCTTCTCCGACACCACAGTTCAAAAGCATCAGTTTTTTGGCATTCAGCTTTCTTTAAAGTACAACTCTCACATCCATACATGACTACTGGAAGAACCATAGCCTTGACAAGACGGACCTTTGTTGGCAAAGTAATGTCTCTGCTTTTTAATATGCTGTCTAGGTTGGTCATAACTTTTCTTCCAAGGAGTAAGCATCTTTTAATTTCATGGCTGCAGTCACCATCTGCAGTGATTTTGGAGCACTGCAGATGCTCCCCCCAAAATAAAGTCTTTCACTGTTTCCACTATTTCCCCATCTATTTCCCATGAATTGATGGGACCAGGTGCCATGATTTTAGTTTTCTGAATGTTGAGCTTTAGGCCAACTTTTTCACTCTTCTCTTTCATTTTCATCAAGAGGCTCTTCAGTTCTTCCTCGCTTTCTGCCATAAGGGTGGTGTCATCTGCATATCTGAGGTTATTGATATTTCTCCCAGCAATCTTGATTCCAGCTTGTGTTTCATCCAGCCCAGTGTTTCTCATGATGTACTCTGCATAGAAGTTAAATAAGCAGGGTGACAATATACAGCCTTGACATACTCCTTTTCTATTTGGAACCAGTCTGTTGTTCCACGTCCAGTTCTAACTGTTGCTTCCTGACATGCATACAGATTTCTCAAGAGGCAGGTCAGATGGTCTGGTATTCTCATCTCTTTCAGAATTTTCCACAGTCTATTGTGATCCACACAGTCAAAGGCTTTGGCATAGTCAATGAAGCAGAAATAGATGTTTTTATGGAACTCTCTTGCTTTTTCGATGATCCAGCAGATGTTGACAATTTAATCTCTGCCTTTTCTGAAACCATTTTGAACATCTGGAAGTTCACGGTTCATGTATTGTTGAAGCCTGGCTTGGAGAATTTTGAGCATTACTTTACTGCCGTGTGAGATGAGGTCATAAGTGTGTAGGGCCCTAAACCAACAGGATTGGTATTCACATAAGAATAGGAAGAGACATCAGGAGTGCGTACACACGGAGAAAAAGCTGTGTGCGAACACAGTGAAAAGGTCGCAAAGCTAGGAAGAGAAGTCTCACCAGAAATGAACTTTGTGGGCACCTCGATCTTGGACTTCTCCAGAATTATGAGAAAATAAGCTTCTGTCATTTAAGCCACTGAGTCTATGATATTCTGTTATGGCAGCTTGAGTAGACTAATGCAAACCTCAATGCGGGGAAGAAGCGGGAGAGTGTGGTTGATTGCCACACAGAGAGCTCCACAGGCTGCACGTGTCAATCAGCCTTCCATCTCCCTGCCCTCTCCCAGAACTGTGAGATGACAAGACAGGAAGCATGCATCCCAAGGAGACAAAGGGCTCCCACACCCAGTCTGAAATATCCTGGCTCTTATATTTGCATAATCAAGAAAGGCTACTCAACTGACTTCTTTACAACAGAATGGTTTTCAGAAGTCATTATTTCCAGCTATAGGATTAGAAATTGCAGGCATAATATTTTAAAATGTTACATCATTTATCACCCTGTTTAACAACTATTGCATTAATCATATTATAGCAATTGCTATTTATATATCCAATGTTCCCCTTTTATTAAATACTCAGAAAGCATCTAATTTAAAGAAAAATGGGTAGAGGGAAATAACAAACACTCTTATGGCTGAAAATGACTTCCATTCGTTTTTCTCTTCTTTTGGTGAGCTTGCATTGCTTTTATATAGAAAATAAAATTTTAAATATCTTGTATGCTAAGTCGCTTCAGTCGTGTCTGACTCTGCAACTCTGTGGACTCTAGTCTGTCAGGTTCCTCTGTCCATGGGATTCTCCAGGCAAAAACAGTGGAGTGGGTTGCCATTCCCTCATTATAAACTTAAATAATTCATTGTTTACTTAAAATACACACTAAAATAAATGCTGCCAGTCTCACATCCTCAGCCATTTCGTATTCTTCATCTGGTTTGTAGTTTACTTAATTCTGTAAAAAATGTCAGGTTTCCATCCTTATTATAATTGTGTATTCTTCATTATATTTTACATTAATACAATGCTCAAAAATGAAACAATGCTGGTTAATTCATATGAAAAAATTAACTGAAAAACCAAAGAATTTGTTAAAACTCCATTCAATTAGGAAGGCTTATGACTGTTTTTACTCAGGGTTTCAGTTAAAAAGAATGTTATACTTCTTGTTAACATCAAGGGATTCTGCCATGAAAACTCAAGATACTTGATTGTTGTGTATTTACCCTAATATAAACTATGCTTAGCATCAAATGTTATTTTCATTACTCTCCTGTATGTGACAATGTATTCAATAACTTTTTTTATGCAGCACTTAGAAATTTTCTTTTAAGGACCCTTAAAATATAGCCTACAGGTAAGTCTACCAAGTAGAACTGCTGTTATCAAAAAACTTAGACCTTCCACATTGAGACTTGCTTTCTTATTACTCCCCTAAATTCTCCAAGAACCTCCAAGAGTCAGCCCCACTTCCAAACAACAGGCAAGACCAGTTGGGCCACTACATACCTTGCTTTGCTGCTCAATTTCCAGTCAATGGCTAAAATAACAATAAGGTTTCTTTATTTATTTCTTAGCTGACCTTTTACTAAGTTCTTTAACTGCTGTTATTCAACAGTTTATAGATGCAACTATTCTTCAGTATAGATTCCCAGGCATGACTTGAGGATACTTTAGTTTCCATTATCTTTCCGAAAGCCCAAGAGTGAGGGAAGGACAGTGCCTTCTAGGTAACAGTGGTACAGTAGGGCAGGTTAACAGGAAAATGGAAGCTTCTATACAGGCAAACTGGCTGCACGTTTACTATACTTAATATATAATATCCATATAATTTTGCAAACAACTAAACATGTCCTATCTATCATTAACAACTTAAGTGTGTCCAGTGTGTATCTGTCACTCTGTCCCTGGGATCACTGAAGAGATTCCTATTGCTTGTTTTATCTCATCAGCTTTAAGTCTCACCAACAACATCGGCAATGTTTCCCTACTCTGTCTCTGAAAGCTGATCGCTCAGCCACTCTCCCACTACCCCTCCTACTCTGCAGTGGATGGCCTTCCTGTCCTTTGCCACCACTGCACCCTGGACATGCCTCTACAACTGAATCCATAGAAGTGGATTTCAATTATCGCATCATTTGCCTGTCTTCTTTGTACTTCGAGCTTTTTGAAGGTAGTCTGAGCTCAAGCCATCGTTTTATCCTTGGAGTCTGGCACACAGTTATTCTTCAATAAGGGTTTGAACTAATTAAATTAATTAATTCAATGTGGGTCTGCTAGGGTGCAGGGGAAGAAGTACATGATCTGGCAGGCATATGCAAATTATATTTATGAGTGAGTAAGTTGCTTGCTCCAAGAATCAATTTCAGAAACAGTGTAGGAGTTTATTATGAAAACAAAGATATAACAATCCCCAAGGTCCAAGTATATTCCTGAGGCTTAAACAAGAATAACAGTAACACCTTAAGATCTATTATTAGAAAAAAAAGAAAGCATACCTCTAATACATCACAGTTACAGTAAACTTTTATATATTATTAAATTTAGCATATCAATTACATTAAAATGATAAAACTCAAAAGAAATCCATACATAAACTCCCAGTTCTTAGGACATAAAAGTTGAAATAATAAAATTTAAAGAAATGAGCAAAATATATTATGTAAAGCCTGATGATCACCTCTTGATAAGACTACTGCTGTATTTCTATTTCTACTGTCCTTCTTCTATCTTTTCTTCATGTTGTAGTCCAAGTTCAGTTCAGTTCAGTTCAGTCGCTCAGTCGTGTCCGACTCTTTGCCACCCCATTAATCACAGCATGCCAGGCCTCCCTGTCCATCACCAACTCCTGGAGTTCACTCAGACTCACATCCATCGAGTCAGTGATGCCATCCAGCCATCTCATCCTTTGTCGTCCCCTTCTCCTCCTGCCCCCAATCCCTCCCAGCATCAGAGTCTTTTCCAATGAGTCAACTCTTTGCATGAGGTGGCCAAAGTACTGAAGTTTCAGCTTCAGCATCATTCCTTCCAAAGAAATCCCAGGGCCGATCTCCTTCAGAATGGACTGGTTGGAGTCCAAGTAGTTTATTTTTAATATAATTCTCACTATGTGGCTTACATATATCACATGTTTTCACACAGATCTTCACTTTAAATCCAACAATAATACTTACAGCTTATTTTACCAGTCTTAAACCATTCTTTGCTATTCTGAAAAGTGATATGTAATGGGAAAGAATTAAACACTCTTTCCTTTATGAATAGTATTTGGGGTAACTGAATATTATTTAGTATTTATTAATAGTATTTAGGTGAGGGAAAGATTTCCAGAAGGTAACAGTGTTAGTTAATGAGACAGACCCTGGAGAAGGAAATGGCATCCCATTCCAATATTCTTGTCTGGGAAATCCCATGGACAGAAGAGTCTGGCAGGCAACAGTCCACGGGGTCACAAGAGTCAGACACGACTTAGCGACAAAACCACCACCACCAATAAAACAGAAGGAATGATAAAAATGTGAAAGGCACCATTTCACAAGCCCTAATGATACACAGGATCCTGGCAGTAATCAAGAGGTGAAAAGTTGATGGGAAATTTTACAATAGATGGAGGTGAAAATACCTGAACCATTTGATATAATAAACTCACCACAAGTGGAACAGTGGCCTGGCCTGTATATTCTTACTGATACGATGCATTGGAAGGCACCAGTAATGTCTATGTAGCACTGTTGCCTACAATATTGAACCTGAATTTATTCAAGGATCTAAATTCAACTACCAATTATAAGAAATGTATTTTAACTGTGTTAATCAATATTATCCTTTTAAATAATCTTATAGTAATCTGGATTTAGAAAAGAGGAACCAGAGATCAAGTTGTCAACATCTGTTGGATCATTGAAAAAGGAAGAGAGTTTCAGAAAAACGTCTATTTCTGCTTCAGTAATTACGCCAAAGCCTTTGACTGTGTGGATCACAACAAACTGCGGAAAATTCAGAAAGAGTTGGGAATACCAGACCACCTGACCTGCCTCTTGAGAAATCTGTATGCAGGTCAGGAAGCAACAGTTAGAACTGGACATGGAACAACAGACTCCTTTTCCAAATGTCAAGGTTGTATATTGTCACCCTGCTTATTTAACTTCTATGCAGAGTACATCATGAGAAACGCTGGGCTGGAAGAAGCACAAGCTGGAATCAAGATTGCCGGGAGAAATATCAATAACCTCAGATATGCAGATGATACCACCCTTATGGCAGAAAGCAAAGAAGAACTAAAGAGCCTCTTGATGAAAGTGAAAGAGGAGAGTGAAAAAGTTGGCTTAAAGCTCAACATTCAGAAAACGAAGATCATGGCACCTGGTCCCATCAATTCATGGGAAATAGATGGGGAAACAGTGGAAACAGTGACAGACTTTACTTTCTTGGGCTCCAAAATCACTGCAGATGGTGACTGCAGCCATGAAATTAAAAGATGCTTACTCCTTGGAAGGAAAGTTATGACCAACCTAGACAGCATATTAAAAAGCAGAGACATTACTTTGCCAACAAAGGTCCATTTAGTCAAGGCTATGGTTTTTCCCGTAGTCATGTATGGATGTGAGAGTTGTACTATAAAGAAAGCTGAGCACAAAGAATTGATGCTTTTGAACTGTGGTGTTGGAGAAGACTCTTGAGAGTCCCTTGGACTGCAAGGAGATCCAACCAGTCCATCTTAAAGGAAATCAGTCCTGAATACTCATTGGAAAGACTGATGCCGAAGCTGAAACTCCAGTACTTTGGCCATCTGATGCGAAGAACATTTGAAAAGACCCTGATTCTGGGAACAGTTGAAGGCATGAGGAGAAAGGGACAACAGAGGATGAGATGGTTGGATGGCATCACCAACTCAGTGGACATGAGTTTGATTAAATTCTGGGAGTTGGTGATGGACAGGGAGGCCTGGCATGCTGCAGTCCATGGGGTTGCAAACAGTCAGTCACGATTGAGTGACTGAACTGAACTGAATAGTAATCTAGTTTCAATTTGAGCCCGTTAATAGCAAGTATGTATGTCTCTATGTACTTGCTTTTATTTTCCATCTTTTTAAACTATTTTTACTTCTAGTGTTCATCACTGTGTTGGTCTTTACTTACCCTTCAGAGCTTTATTAAGTCCCTTTCTGGTGGCTCGGAGGTTAAAGTGTCTGCCTGCAATGTGGGAGACCTGGGTTCAATCCCTGGGTTGGGAAGATCCCCTGGAGAAGGAAATGGCAATCCACTCCAGTATTCTTGCCTGGAGAATCCCATGGATAGAGGAGCCTGGTGGGCTACAGTCCACGGGGTCGCAAAGAGTCGGACACGACTGAATGATGTCACTTTCACTTTCTGAACCAGACAAAAGAGAAGCAAGTAATCACACAGTTTAAGTTTTCTTTCAAATTTTTAGATTTAAGAGTCAGTCATATTTTTAGGAGGGGAAGGCAATGGCACCCTACCCAAGTACTCTTGGCTGGAAAATCCAATGGACAGAGGAGCCTGGTGGGCTGCAGTCCATGGGGTCACTGAGAGTCGGACACGACTGAGCAACTTCACTTTCACTTTTCACTTTCATGCACTGGAGAAGGAAACGGCAACCCACTCCAGTATTCTTGCCTGGAGAATCCCAGGGATGGGGGAGCCCAGTGGGCTGCCGTCTATGGGGTCGCACAGAGTCGGACACGACTGAAGCAACTTAGCAGCAGCAGCAGTAGCAGCATATTTTTAGGAATATTTCCAGACACAATGTTGAGTCAAGGAAAAAAATTTTCTAAAAATTATTGTGCCAAAATAAACATCTAATGCATGTTTCAATAAAAAGAGTTACAAAGAGATGTCCTGTGCTTAGTTGTTCAGTTATGTTCGACTTTTTGCGACTTATGGACTACAGCCCTCAAGGCGCCTCTGTCCATGGAATTCTCCAGGCAAGAATAATGGAGTGGTTGCCATGCCCTCCTCCAGGGGATCTTTCCACCCTAGGGATTGAACCCAGGTCTCCCACTTTGCAGGCAGAAATTCTTTATAAAAGGGATATCAAAGGTTTTTCTCATACTCTATTGACAAGTTATCTTCCTAGAGTGCATGTTGAGAAGAATTCTAAAGCAAATTATGACTCAGGAGGAAGGAACACAGTAGAAATTCTATTATTGGACAAAATTGAGGTGAGTAGTTAATCAAAACAGCCAAACCACGGAATGATTTTTAAATAATAATAGAAGTATTATATTACTTGCAGAAGTATTATATTAGCAGTATTATAGAAGTATGCTTTTATAATAGTATATATACAAAATTATAGAAGTATTATAATATATACAAAAGCACTTTTAATAAACATCTGATGTAAGGCCTAGACCTTTAACTGTATTGGGCCTATGAGTCCACTGACGGGTCCTCCAGTTTCATAAATGTCATTCAAATGCTTCATCTACAATTTCTAGTTTGTTTCATTAGAGTACAGTGAGGATATAAAAGCACTTGCAAAGCCATCTAAGATAGAGTCTTACAATATTTTTATGATTTTCTCCCTGCTTCTTTAAGTTATTTTGTCCACATCTAAATGTTTTAGATGTTATTTCTCTTTACCCAGTCTTTTGAAGGTTTCAATATGGTTGCCATAGAAACAATGTCATATTTTGCAAATATATTTAGGTGGTTTAGACAATATTTAAAATCAATTAAAAATTACAGTAACATATATAATTGGCAGGCTTATAAGTGACTGCCCACATGATTCTTTCTAGCTCCTGGTCTCTGAACTGTTTCACTAGAGCTGTTGTAACAAAGTACCGTAAATCGTATAGTTTAAATAACAGAAATGTACTGTCTTACAATTCTGGAGCCTACAAGTCCAAGATCAAAGTTCAGCAAGGTTGATTCCTTTGGGGGCTTTGTGAGAGAATCTGTTCCATACCTCTTACCTAGCGACTGGTGAGTTGTTGTCAATCTTCAGCCTTTGGCTTGTAGGAGCATCATCTCAATCTCTGCCTTCATTTTCACAATGTTCTCCTTGTGTATGTGGTCTGTCTCCAAATTTCCCCTTCTGACGAGGATACCAGTCATGTTGGATTTACAGCCTGCCCTAATCCAGTACAACCTTGTCTTAACTAATTACATCTCTAATGACCCTATTTCCAAATAACACCACACTCTTTGGAGAGTTTGGAATTTAAGACTTCAGCATGTGAATTATGAGGGGACCTGACTTAACTCACAACAGTCTCAATCAGTAAGTTTCATAGAAAGAGTGGAAATTTTAGTTTAATGAAAGGAGCTTTGAATGTAAAAGATTAATTAATGAATTTTGCCATGAGAGTAGGGTCTGGGATAGGAAAGTATGTGTTGTCATATATTTTTCTGGGATCATGCTATATTTATAAACTTGACATTGTATTTTATTTTCCAGGAGTGTGTTTGATGAAAAAGTCGCTGGAAAGAAAAGGTCCAAAAAAAATTAATCTCAGTTCATTATCCCTTAACTTGAATTTCTCAATTAAAGTTGTGCAAACAAATCAGGTATTTGCATATTCTAAAACAAGCCATTATTTAAATATCCTTGATTCTTATTCTTGTACATCTGAAGAAAGAATAATAATCATAAACTGGTATATTTTATACAGTTCCTTATTACTCAAAGACATCTCTTTCCAAACAATAATCCTAAGTCCTTTGCCTTCAATCTACCTTTTCCTTTTTTTGGTTAGGTTTATGTGTGTTTTAATTCTATATCAGAGTGCAAATTGGAGTAAAGGAATAAGATAAAGAAAACTTTTTCACTGTGTTTATGTGACATTCCATTCTACAAAGAGTAAGGCTTTCATCTTTAATCCGATATCCACTTAACTACACTATAGAAGATTTATTTTGACCCCCTCTTGTTTCAGAAGGGGCTCAAAAGTCTGTAGCAATTTTTGACACTTTGCTATAATGTTTTTCTGATCTCCCCCCCCTCCGCCCACCACACACACACTCCTCCCTGCCTCATTTTCATATGGACACAAAGAGTTGGGATAAAATGATGGTTCATTATAGTGGTACAGAGCTCTTATCTTCATCCGGCAAGAGTCATTTCCTTCCAAAGATTGAAATGCAAATGTGAAAATTAATGATAACTGCATTATCTGATGGCAGAGATAATACCAATTCACTGTCAGAGTAATACACAGTCATTCTACGATTTCCTCCGCTTCTCACAATATTCTTCTTACTGTCAGACTATATCTATGGTTAACTATGTTTCATAGGTTTCTGTTAATTTACTTCAAATGGCATTTCCCAGATCTTATATCTACCACATTTTCCCAATCAAAAAGGAAACTAAATCAGAACTGTAATCTCCAAGCCCTTCTTTGGACTAGTAAAGGGGAATAAAAAACCACCTCTGTGTCATTAGTGTGCTTCCTCCCAGTAGCCTCCTGGCTGCCATTCCACTTTGCACAAAACAGTCCCCATCCTTCCAGTCTAATTTCAGGCACAGACCACAACTAGCTTGATCCTCTGCATGCATCCACAACACGACAAGCAACTGAAAAGAGGTCACACTTATAGATGTCTTGACCAATTTTTAGTCCAGATGCAACTAGTACACATATCTGATTTTATGCTAAACATTCTCGAAAATTTACTTACATTAAAATTTCTTTTACTGAATTATGTTTTAAATCCAGTTGACAACATAGTTAATATAACCCTATGATGATTTCTAATAGTAAAATATGGCAAGGTTAATTCACTATACAAATGTGAGTTTATCATCTGTAAGGCATTATAAAGGCTTCTAAGGCACAACTGCCAAAATGATACTAAAAGTAATATTAACAGCTATCTATTGAGCACTTATGAAGCTTTGATCTCCATGTTTTACATAGAAAGTAATGGTGTAGTAATTACAATTAGCCCCACTTTATAAATAAGGAAACTGAGCCCTTGGCGAGTTAGTAACTAACCCAATGTATCATGAGAAATGCCAGGCTGGATGAATCACAAGCTGGCATCGAGACTTCCAGGAGAAATATCAACAATTTCAGATATGCAAATCCACCTCTCTACTGGCAGAAAGTGAAGAGGAACTGAAGAGTCTCTTGATGAGCACGACAGAGGAAAGTGGAAAACCTGGCTTAAAACTCAACATTCAAACACCTAAGATCATGTTCTGGCAGTTCCATACTCCCAAGGTCACAAGACCATAAGTGTCAGCATGTATACTCATATACAGATCTGTCTGGCTCTAAAATTTGTGCATTTTCTCCTGTACTCAAGACCATTATCTGTTTTCTAGGTTGACATGCTTAATTACTGCATCCTACCTAACTGTAATACATGGATAATTAAAGAATATTAAAGGTGAGAAATGACATCAAAAAGAGAGTGTGAACCCTGGTCAGAATGGCCATCATTTAAAAGTCTACAAATAACAAACGCTGGAGAAGGTGTGGAGAAAAGAAAACCCTCCTACACTGCTGTTGGGAATGTAAGTTGGTACAGCCACTATGGAAAACAGCATGGGGGTTCCTCAAAAAATTAAAAATAGAGTTTCCATATGATCCAGAAATCTCACTTCTGGGCAAAAATCTGGACAAAACTGTAATTCAAAAGATACACGGACTCCTAAGTTCACAGCAGCACTATTCATTTACAATAGCCAAGACATGAAAGCCACCTAAATGCCCATCAACAGAGGGGCAGATAAAGAAGATGTGGTGCATACACGGAATGGAATATTACTCAGCCATGAAAAAGAATGATGTAATGCTATTTGCAGCAACATGGATGGAACTAGAGATTATCATACTAAGTGAAGTCAGACGCGGAAGTCACTTATATGATGTCACTTACATGTGGAGTCTAAAATATGATGCAACTGAACTCATTTACAAAACAGACTCATAGATATAGAAAACAAACTTATGGTTGCCAAGGGGAAGGTTAGAGGTTAGCAGGTGCAAACTATAGCACATAGAGTGGATAAACAAGGTCCCACTGTATAGCACAGGGACCTATATTGAATATTCTGTGATGAAGCAGAATGGAAAAGAACATGTAAAGGAATGTTTAATGGAATCATTTTGCTGCACAGTAGAAATGAACACAACATTGTAAATCAACTATACCTCAATAAAAACAAGAGCTTATTGACAGCATAATATTATATGTTTGGACTTCTCTCTAGCCTTCCACAGTTTTTTAGTGTTTGTTTATTAAGTAGTTAAATGTATGGGTACTGGCACACTGAATTACTTGTGAGGGTGATAAAGAAAAGGCATTTACTTAAAAAGAAGACTGAAATGATATGAAAGGTATGAAAAGTAAGTGTCCGACTCTTTGCGACTCCATGGACAGGAGTCCACCAGGCTCCTCTGTCCATGGAATTCTAGGCAAGAATACTGGAGTGGGTAGCCATTTCCTCCTCCAAGAGATCTTCCCAACCCAGGAATCAAATCCGGGTTTCCTGAATTGCAGGCAGATTCTTTACTCTCTGAAGTGAGGTATAGGCAAATGCAGATGAAAGGAAGAACAGCGGATAGTATCATTTGAACTAGATTCCAAGCAAGGTAGTGTCAAGGTAATTTTCTTGAGAGAAAGAAAGAAGAACGAAAGTTGCAAATAGACGTGTGAAATATTGAAATAATGAGGTAATGACTTTTATATTGGCCTCAACTTTATTAGCTTAGTGTGAGTCTAGCACTCCACACAAATATGAAAGACACATAAGAAATTGAAGATTATTCAAAGAAGAGTCACAAGTATTTAAACATTAAAGAATTTCACCATTAGAAATCTTTACAAATGGAAGATAATTTTCCTAAAGATTGCTTGCATGTGTGCATGCTAAGTCACTTCATTTGTGTCTCTCTCTTTGCAAACACACAGACAGTAGCCCACTAGGCTCCTGTCTATGGGATTCTCCAGGCAAGAATACTGGAATGGGCAGCCATGCCCTCCTCCAGGGGTTCTTCCTGACCCAGGGATCGAACCAGCATCCCTTAAGTTTCTTGCACTGGCGAGTTCTTTACTACTAGAGCCACCTGGGAAGCCCCAAAGATTGTTCAGGTTCCACCTTTACGAGTTAGCAGCGGTACAAGCAATTACAAAATGTACCTTTTAGATGAACAACAAATAAGAAAAATTGCACTGGGGAATCTGTATTTGATACAAATAGGACACTTTAGATAGAAGGTGATTCATTATGGAATTAAGCCATCAAGAAAAGTTGTGGAGTTTTCAATCAAACTTTAAAAATAAGGTAAATCCTAATCCATCTTAAATGATGTCAGCTCTGTGCCTCAAATTCTTTAGATTATTTCCTTGTCGTTAGATTCTGTTCTATTTTTTAGAGACAACTGTCCATCTTAGGATGACTTTCAGAACTGGGTGGAGGTCTTCTTAAAGTTAGAAGACCTTGAAATCACACCTAACTCATCACCTCATGTCTTAACTGACAATTTATGGCTAAATTCAAAACTATATGCTTAGCATTACAAAAGCTTACCCTTTTTTTTTGTTGTTTTTTGTTTTTTTTTTTAAACACAAAATTAATTTTTTTTAATTTTATTTTTTTTTTATTTTTTAAATTTTAAAATCTTTAATTCTTGTATCAGATGTACTACTGAACTTTAAAATAATGCCATAAAGAATTTTTAAAGGTTCTGCTTCAAGTGTCAACAATTTCAAAGCCATAATAATGATCATTAGCACTTTATGTGCATGATCTGGTTTGATTCTCACAAAAGCCTTAAGAGACATTAATATCACTTTCTACATTATAACAAACCAGAATAATGGCACAGAGATTAAGCAATTTGCCAAAAATTATTCAGCAAGTGAGCAGCAAATCCAGAATTTGAACCTAAACCTTTAGAATCCAGAGCTCATTTTCTAACATGTATGGAAACCTCGAAAACTTTCTCTCCTTAATACAGTAGTGAAATACCAATAATTTTTCTGAAAAACAAAAATTTGCGTAAAAATACTGATGTAATTAGGCTTCCCCGGAGCACAACAGTAAAAATAATCCACCTGCATTGCAGAAGATGCAGGAGACGATTCAATCTGTGAGCTGGGAAGATCCCCTGGAGGAGGAAACAGCAACCCACTCCAGTATTCTTGCCTGGAAAATCTCATGGACAGAGGAGCCTGGTGGCCTCCAGTCCAAGGGGTTGCAGAGTCAGACATGACTGAACAACTGAGCGTGAGCATGATTGATGTAATCACTATTCATGCAAAAGGAAAAGTCCAGAAACATCCTGTATACTTTCTCCTGATTGGAGGAATGTTATACATTAAAAGATACATGTCCAATAGGGAATCTTTTGTTATGAATCAACTTCACTAATCAGAGGATGTCAAAATAATAAACTCCCCTTTATTTTTCAAAACACCTATAGGGAAAAATGTGTTACTGATTTTACAACATACAAAGGATGGATTTCCTCTAGGTATACCTGCTTGGAGGTGCACATATTTCCTTTAAAGTTTTTTCATATTCAAATGTGCCACAGAAAGAGTATATACATTTTCACTGATATCAGCTGAATAAAACCTGATACATTAAGTACATTAAATAACTCAGATGTGAAAAACTTTATCATGCTTTACCCTTGCTCCCCTCCTTTTTTACCTAACATATGACTTTCTTTCTGGAAAATATTCCTGAAAAAGGTAGCATTGGGTGTTCGGTATGTGATTAATAATTCACTACCCTTCTGAAATTTGCTTACATACTTCCAAGTCACTGGGAACACTGTGGGCCTCAGTCTTGAGCGAGGAGGAAAACCAGCCACCTCCAAGTTTGCCCCTTTGAGAGAATCCAGAATGTACCCTTTGCAGGTAGGCATATCAGAAAGGCCATCTAATCTAAATGTAAAAAGTCTTCTAAGTAGCCGATACATACCCAATTCCATGAATGAACAACCATACAATGTAAAGCTGCCCACCTTTTTAAGTTAAATGTAATCTCCAAGGACAAAAACTTTTTTCCAAAGTTGGTTTCTTATTTTATTTTATTTTAATCAAGGGAATTCTTACCTATATTGAGACAGAAGTATTATGCGATCAGGTGAAAATGCCACATGTCCACATTTTCTTTCAAATGCTTAAAATTTGGTAATATAGTACTTTAAATATAATACATTTTGATCCAAAATCCTGTGTAACACTATGCTATAGTATACAGAATACAAATATTTGCATATGGCATAAATAACATTAGAAATGATATCATAATAATCAGATATACTGTATCTTCATTTTTGTTTGCATTATATTTTCCAGCTGCTGGTCTCAGAAAATTACCACTGGAGTTCCTCTCTTTTTCATGCACAACAGAGAGCAATTTGCAAAGTCATGCAAGGGTGAAAATGTGATTGAAATATAGGGATCTTTCTTAATGAAAAATGTTACTGCTTTGGAAATTATGACTAAAACTATTTCAAAATTCGTCTATATCCTTAAGCCCTATGACGTAATAGTCTCCATTTATAAATATACCATAAACTTCAAATTAGTTGGCACCAAATAAAGTTGGCATAAATGTTTTTTATCCACAGGGTTCTTATAACTGTATATATCTTTGTAAAATGATATTGGTGTTTTAGAGTATTTTACATTAGTTTTTCTTTTTCTTGAAATGATTAAATATCAAGGTCTTTAAAACTGAATTTATTTCTCATTTGTAAAAGTGAAAATGTTACCAAAATCTTGAATCAAAGGGGAGTATCTGTTAATATTTTCTAAACTTCTAAACACATACTGTGACTGAATCTATGACTTACAACATGACTAAACTAAATGAATTTCTTTGCAGCACTGTTATTGTTTGAAGCTTTAAAAGTATGACCAGTTTAAAGATGGATATAGCATAAAGATCTCTGTTCAAAGAAAATGCAAGTAGAATTGACTAAATTCTTATATTAATATAAAAGAAAACAAAGATGAAAACTTCAAGTAGAGGTAACACTGGTTTTTACACTGGTTTACCAAAGATAAAATCTTCTTTAAATGATGTTATTTATTCAGCCTTCTGTGTAACATACACACAAAGTTTTTAAAATCAGAGATGAGAGTATAAGAGTTTTATTATTTAATTCAAATTCAAGGGGGAAAAAAAGTGCATAGTAGCAACAGATGGTTGATTTTACATTTTTGTCCTACCTGGTCCATCCCAGTCGTCTGTCTCAACTGCAGGTTGCCCTGGTTTCTCTGACTGCGTGTCCCCATCTGATTCTGCTGTCTCCTGGACTCCTTCATCATCACCTGGAAAACACCAGCATACAGAGAGAAGGAGACGTGATTAAAGCCCTCTCTTTGACATTCAAATCCTCCTACAGGGATGTCCTTAGCATATGTTTAATTATATAATTGTTACATACATGGTCATTATACTGAACACAGGTCTATGATTAATCATTTTGATAACTATTATGGCTTTATAATAAATAAAATCAACATTAGTCATAAATAAATGAACTGCTATAAATACTAAAAACATTTCCATAAAATTTTTCACTTGGAATTAGTATTAGACAGAAGAAGAAAATGAAAATCCATATGTATTCTTTATACTGCTTTCAATACAGAAAACATAACTTGCTTATTTCCAAATTACATTTTTATAAAGGCAAGATGCAGCAGAGAAGACATATTTGTGTTTGGGTTGAAAGTGAGTTATTTTGAATATTTTCTTTTTCTCCATTATTAAGCTTCCTAAAATGTGTTTGTATTTATTTTAAAAATGGGTATAAAAAGGTCATAATTGAATGATTATCATATAAGATGAGCCAGTCACACAAGTCTTCACAATGTAGAAAGCTATAAACCTATATTTGTTCTTGAATAAGTACAGCTGGTTTGCAAAATCATGCCTTCATTTCACATAAAAAAGAAAAAATGATGTAATACACTTTGAGAAAAAGTATACTTACGGCAAAGAATGAGAAATATACTAACATGACCACATTTTAAAAGCAAAAGGTCTAATTTTGTAAGTGCCTTCATTTTAAATGATAATGCAACAAAGAGAGTTGGACTGTGAAGAAGGCAGAGTGCCGAAGAATTGATGCTTTTGAACTGTGGTGTTGGAGAAGACTCTTGAGAGTCCCTTGGACTGCAAGGAGATCCAACCAGTCCATTCTGAAGGAGATCAGCCCCAGGATTTCTTTGGAAGGAATGACGCTAAAGCTGAAACTCCAGTACTTTGGCCACATGCGAAGAGTTGACTCATTGGAAAAGACTCTGATGCTGGGAGGGATTGGGGGCAGGAGGAGAAAGGGACGACAGAGGATGAGATGGCTGGATGGCATCACTGCCTCGATGGACGTGAGTCTGAGTGAACTCCGGGAGTCGGTGATGGACAGGGAGGCCTGGTGTGCTGCGATTCATGGGGTGGCAAAGAGTCGGACACGACTGAGCGACTGAACTGAACTGAACTGAACTGAACTACTGCTTTAAAGAAAAATAACTGACTTTAATACAGTGCAAACAATAATATTAAACATTCCTATTTATAAGGATAAGAGAAATCAGAAAACAGAATAACAAAAAAATGTGATGTGATGACAAAAATGAAAAGAACATAAATTAAAAATAGGGAAACTAAACCTTGAATCTAATAATGCTAAATTTTTAAAGTCAAATTGCTTGCCCTTTGAAGCATTCAATAACTATTTTTCACACAATTGTTAAATCTCTAATATTAATAGTACTTAAATATTTATATTGTTATAAATTATACATTGAATTTTTAAAATCTTTCACAGTAACCTAGAAAATACAAAATTTTCAGGAAACAATTATTATTACAATGACAGTAGTATGATGTTAATATGAGTTTTAAAGTTTAAACTCCATAAATTTTACATTCACTTCTATACATAGCTTCACAAAAATAAATCATTTTAAAAAGTCAAATAAAAGTAAAGAAATGCAATGCAGAAATCCAGTGACAGCTCTGCTGAACTTAATTTCCCTAATAGAGAAGTGCTGCCTCTGGTGGGTAACAAAGAATCAAACACATGCCCATACCACCAAACTCCATGCCTGGAATTAAAGGCTCTTTGAAAAGTGAGTTATCTCTTCTTTTCTGGATTATCAAAATGAAATCCTCTCCAGAAAATGTTTATTGAGCATCTACCAGGTTTAAGGAACTATGGTAGGCATAGTAGGATATATACAGAAAAATACCTTTTTGAAAGGAGTATAAAACTCATTATAGAGAGCAAGTTCATAAATAGAGTGCAAGGGCTCAGTAGTAAGGTAACAGTTTGAATCTGCTGTGCTCCTTTTTTTTGTGTAGCTCACATGAAACACAGATGCACCAACCAATTGGGAGATCAGGGTTAGAGACTAGCTCTCACTTCTCAGACACAAAGAGGACTGGTTCTCAGCCTCTACACATGAGGAGGCTCCATGGCCTTTTAGTATATTGGAAGAACTTAAGAAACCCAAAAACTTTGTTACCAACTAAGTCAATGTTACTTAAAACAAAATCCTGTACCACCAAATCTTCTGGAGTGCCACCAGGGATGTCTGACCCAATTTAGGGAAAGCTGAGCACTGAAGAATTGATGCTTTTGAACTGTGGTGTTGGAGAAGATTCTTTAGAGTCCCTTGGACTTCAAGGAGATCAAACTAGTCAGTCATAAAGGAAATCAGTCCTGAATATTCACTGGAAGGGCTGATACTGAAGTTGAAGCTCCAATAATACTTTGGCCACCTGATGCAAAGAACTGACTCATTCAAAAAGATCCTGATTCCAGGAAAGACTGAAGGCAGGAGTAGAAGGGGACAACAGAGGATGAGATGGTAGGATGGCATCACCAACTCGATGGACATGAGTTTGAGCAAGCTCTCAGAGTTGGTGATGGACAAGGAAGTCTGGCTTCTGCAATCCATGGGGTCATAAAGAATCGGACACAACTTAGCAACTGAACTGAACTGATACTGACTTTACCAAAGCTCTATTTTTCATGGGGACTATAATTCACACTAGAATCTACCACCTAGGTGAGTGACCTTTTCCTTGCTTTTCCACAGACTGAATGTAAGTTTAACTCCAGTCACGGGTGCAGAGGAGTCTACAAAGGAAAATGCACCCCCTCCACCAACAGTGAAGACTAGAGCATCAACCTATATATTTTAAACAACATCCATGCCTTCTAAGCACTTTTCTCATACCTTGTGATCTTGAAACAGAGATGTGAGCATCACAGGGGACTCTGGAGAACATGTAGCCCAAATAAGACAAGCTCACCCATCAGGAAGTTGATGTACAGATAGGGTGACTTATCTACAGTCTTAGAGCTACAACATTTATTTCCACCTGGGGAATCTCCCCTAAGCCTTCTCATGCTTCATCAATAAGTGTTTCCCAGCCATCTCCTTCCCCTAACAAGCATAACAGTAGGGCTATGGGGGAGCACAGAGAGGCATCATGAAGACCACCCAAATCAGCAGTTTGTAAAAGGTTAGGGGCTAAATTTGAGTCTCCTATCAGCTTGGTATTCTTTCGAAAACATCCTTTCTTGTCTCCCTACGCCCTCCCCATCCCACTAGTTGAAGAAAGAACACATACACCTTAAAATAGTTGAATTTTAGTCATAGAAAGATGGATAAAAAACTAAGCATGAGACTACACTGTTAAAAATCACACATCCAAGGACCCAGAGAACACAGAGTAAAATTTTCATCAGAACTACTTGGGTAGGTATTATATTCAGTTATTATTTATATCATTCTGCATACACAGAGAGAAGTAAATCTTCCTGACTTTTACTACTACATTTTAATTGTTGAAAACACTGCTATGCAAAATTCAATCAGTAATTAATATTGACAAGGCATATATTTGAAGATGCAATGAAATATATGAAAAACAAAAAGAAGCTTTCTCTTAAGAACCATATAATCTAATTAAGGAGACACCCCACATGCATAAGAGAGGTTGCCACTGACAAAAATAACCAGGGTAGTCCATGAATAATTCCAAATGAGATCACATAAGATATAGAAACTCAGAGACCAAAAGCATGAAATGACATTGACCATGGAGAACCTTCTAATTAATTTTGAGGTTCTACCTTCCTGTTGAAGACGGAGAAGCACTGGGGAACTGAAATGATCATGTAACACAAATACAGTAATGAACACATATTTATTTTCTATGAACACACTTTGTCAGACCTGTGGTCCTTGAGTTTTCCCTCACTTAATCTGTAATAACAATCTAACTCACATCCCAGATATCCCTTCACTAAATTTTTTGTGAGACTGGAATTAAGTCTACTCTAAAATACTTTATTTGGCAAATTACATATTTGGAAGGAAAAGTATTCAGAAACACAGTGAGAAACAAGTATGTGTGGAAGAATATATTGAAGAGTTATCACAACACTTAGAAGTTAAAAGAATTGACTTAGATCTATGTAACTATCTATTATGTCTATCTTTATTAGACAGAAGTGATATAAAACATTCTTAGTTAACTGATTAAAAGACTACTTTTGAGTCTCTGAGCACTAAGGATACAAAACAAAGATGGTTCCTTCTCTCATACCACCCGTAGATTAGGACAGAGACAAATGAACAGACCGCAATCTCATGCAATTAATGATTTCATGCAAGCAGTCCATGGTGACAGAAGCACAGAGGCATGACATTTAATGAAAACTTGGTGTCGTGGAAGCTTCCCAGAAAAAGGAACCAATAAAATATCTGAAATTTGGAGGCATAATCTTAAATGAGTCTGAACTCTGTAGGTTTCACGTCCAGGGGTTCCATGTTTAAAAACTATTTTTTTTTCCAGATTAAAAATGAGAACCACTTCCCCAAAGAAAAAGATTATTAGAGAAGGAAATGGCAACCCACTCCAGTGTTCTTGCCTGGAGAATCCCAGGGACCGGCAGAGCCTGGTGGGCTGCCATCTATGGGGTCGCACAGAGTTGGACACAACTTAAGCAACTTAGAAGCAGCAGCAGCAGCAGCAGCTAAGTTAATGTGCAGGAAAAATGGCAGCTTGAAGGTGGTGAAACTAAAGACATTTCAGTGATGCAAAAATAGGATCCAGACAGAGTTTTAAGATGCTAACAAGAGACAATTCAAGAAATATTCCTACTGTTTGATGGTTGACTGAATGAAGTCCTTTCCCTCATTCAGTATGGGCCAAATTTACTCATGATCATTTTCATCAGTAACTACTAGGAAAAGAAGGTGGCAGGATGACTGCAAATCTCAGCAGACATTTGATACACATAGAACTTTAGTAAATCACTCAAAATGAAAATATTATCATTCAACTATTAAGGGCTTGATTGAACTAGTAATTTCATATAACAAAATACTTTCATTAAATAGCACTTAACTGCCAAATCAAAACTGTAGAGCTTAGATTTCAACTTGGGCCAACATCTGCAGCAATACTCAGTATTGATAATCCTGATTCATGGAACAATTTGATCTAATTTGTTTCATTATGCAGCACGTATAATTAGAAAATGACTGAAAATAAATACTGCAGAGTATTCAGTAAAGAAGCACTTGAAAATAGCTGATAGTACACAATTCTAAAGAAATTACATTTTACAATTATTTTAAACCATTTATGAAACTGATTAAATGTACAATATGCATCACATTAATAAAAATAAATCCTGAGTGAGAAGAATAAAAGTCATTGACTAATTACTTGTGTTTTCTTAAAGAACCCCAAAATGGAAAAATGACCAAAAGCATAAGAGTATCATATGAAATGATATATTAATATTTAGATATAGAAAAAAATAGGTCAGAATTAAATTTATATTTACCTCAATGTCTGCTATGTGCCAAATACTGAAATCATAAATATGAATAAAGAAGAGATAATGTCACAAAGTTCAGATTCAGTATGGAACTTAAACATGGCTACTATTTCTTAGGCACCATACAGAACTAGTTAAATGAACATCATATCACATCAACAACTCTGCCATGTATTATTATCCCTATATTTCAGAAGACTAAACCAATAGGCAGATATGTGAGAAGATGCCCAAGCACACTGCTGTTAAGTAGCAGAGCCAAGAATTGATTCCAAGTCAGTCCAATTCCAAAGACCACACTCCAAATCCATTAGTATATTATAGTTGAATTGAGGTCCAGCAACAAAGACAGCAAGATGTGATAAGATAGCTGCTTTCTCCTCCTCATATATAAGCCTTGTTTCTTCATTTTTATTTTAGGTGTACTATTTACTTAGAACTTGCTAAAATCAAATTATACAGAAATGCTTAATCAATAACCATTGCTCACTGCGCAGTTAGAAAATTAGATTTTGGCTTTATACTTTTTAGCATAACCTATTGCAATATCATTACATTTACTAATTAATTGCTTTCAGCACTATTTAATAACTAAGATATGTCACATTTTTCAACTTTTAAACCCTTCATCATTTAAGTTTATTTCAGGAAACCAGCTCTCATTTTTATGGTAATGTTTTCACCTAATTCATTTTTAATCTTTTTACTAATGAAAAATGAAATGATTAAAAAATAATTTAATCGAATATGAAATCTCTAAATTACTTTAAGAAACAGTACTTTCCCCTCACAATAGAGACTTGCTTCTTTCCTATCAATATTTATTCTCATGGAAAATTTATAAATAGAACTTTATTTTGATATTAACCCAATTTCAGCCTCTTCTTGATTTGAATGGGAATGACTTCATTGACCATCTTTTTTTTTTTAACTTTTATCCAATTTTGATTCTTATATGTTTGAAAGCAGCACTCTAGAACAGCTTATGAAAAAATGGCATGAATAATTAATAGCTAAGATAATGACAAATTTGTTCAGATACTGCTTCAAAAGCTTTGTTGGTAGGAAGAGGAAAGGGAGAGAAAAGGATGCTAGGACGAGTATTATAGAAAGAGCTAGAAATCCATTTGATATCCATTCATTTACTTGCTAAATTCTTTATTCACGTGCTTTTAAATAGAAATTTCAGTATATTTTTAGCAAAGCACAAACACATTTAATGGGATAACCACTATATACATCCAGAGACCAATTCATAAATGATGAAATGGAATAAATGTCAAATGGTAACAAAATCTACAATATTTCTGAAATTATGGCTATGCAGTTAATGGTTTTCCATTGCAAGATTAAACTCTTTTGTTGCTCTTTTATAAGATATCATACATATTTTGTGGGCCCTTCCATTTTTCTTAGTTTAGTTTTCAGAATCAATGAAAGCCCTATAGGAGGAAATTGAAGGCATTATTGAGCACTATAAAACATCACAAATGACTCAGGGAAATGCACTAGAATATAGTCTTTGGAACATATGAAACAGTGTCTTTTGATTCCATATTAGGTATTGTTGGCAAGGTGGTAAAAGCAGTGGCTTTATTTGCAAGGCAAAAATCATTTCAAAACACAAATAAATATCTTTTCACTGAAAGTTAGACATTCCTGTAGAAATTAAAGACTTGCCACGTTCTGAGGCAGTCACTTTTTCCACACAAAATAGCAGCAGTGTTTGAAAGCAGTCATGCAGGCAAACAGCCTTTCTCAATCCTGCTCTTTTAATCCATGTAGTTCCTATCAATATTAACCTCTTATAGAAATTCTTGTACAATGAAACTATTGAACTTTCTTGACTAGGAGTGTTACTGTAGCTGTTAGCCATCCCTATAATGTATTTTGCAATCAGCTAAATCATCAAAGTATTTTTTAACAATGAACAGTTCAGAAATGACAGATCTACTTTCTTGTTCACAACTGCTTATCAGAGAATAGATATCACATATGTTTTCCAGGTGCTTCCTATAGTTAGGATACCTTCACAGAAGCCGCTCGTGAAAGATAAGGTCATAAAAGAGATGAAAAATGTGTGAGCTTCATACACTTATGGTTTTATCATCAGACAAGATAGCTTTGGTTAAAGGACTGTAACAGTCAAAAACAGAAAACTGCGGCTTGTATTGAAGGGCGAGGACATTTAAGTTTAAGATTCAGTTTGTGTTTGCTTTGCCTAATAGCCTCCACAATGTTGTTTGGCTTAAAACAATTGTTTGGTTATAGATTATCCAAACAGAGGTGTCATGTTAAATTAACTCTACATTGCCAAATTACAGACACTGTTACATCTCCAGAGACAAAAAATAAAAACATTCAATTGTTACCCTTTTCTTGCTAATGTCTAAAAATAAAATCTAAATATGTCCATGGTGTGAATAGAGTACTCCCATTATTCTGTGGATCCCTATAATGATGCCTGTCTCAAGTCCCCCTTGACTTACAATAAATATATAAGAAAATGTAGGATTTTGCTGTGTTCTGGATAGTTATATTCAGTGCACAAACATTTTTAAATGCATGCGATTTCCCTGTAACTTTCCTTTCCTTTTTCATACCCCAGAATATGAACCAAACAGATCAAAAACCAGAATCCACATTTATTTGATTATAAATTTTTAGACTCCAGATCAGGAAACAATCCTTAAATGTTTGATAACAATGGTCCAGGGCTAATTCTGTTATTCTGAAAAGAAACTGTCTCTACAGTCAACAGATGACCACTGTAATATCTGTGGCATTTTATTATAGCTAGTAAGGGAAAATTATTGAAAATACTAATGTTTATGGTAACTGTATCAAATAAAAGTCACATTGAAATTATTGATAACTTAGGAAGAAAGAACAGTGGTTTATAAATTCTTTCTACATCCTGAATATTTATTCCTGACATCAGTATCAGCCTCTATGGGAAAAGTTTAAGTTTACTTAAGATTTGGAACATAAGGGAAATTTCCACATGAGATAAAATAAGGCAAATATTCAGCACTATATCATTCAAGAAAGTTCACTCCTCGTTATTTCTCACAAGAACATTTACAAGCAAGTAGAGGAGGCATCTTACTTTAAAAGACATTTCTGAAATACATAGTTCAAAGTTTATGTTTAAATAAGTTTTATTTTCTCTTCCCCTGCTTCGCCTCAAACCAAACCAATCAAAGGAACAAACAACAACAACAAGAAAAAAACCCTCACTGCAACTGAAAGGAAAAGCCACTGCAACTACTATGTTCCATTCAGAGGAGGATTCTACAAAATTAAGCCATTTCTTGTTCCAAAGAGGAGACAAAGTAAGGCCTGATGGTCTGTAAATGATAATACTCTGAACTGTAATTGACCTATTCAGGGATCTGTTGTTCACCCATCAAGAAACCATTAACTTTCAGTTTTCTGGCCTCAGTCTTCAAGCTTCAAACCCAGCATTCCCTTTAGGAAATTATCATCATCACCAACATCAACATCATCACCATCACCATTATCACGGTCACCGTCATCACCGTCATCATCACCAAATCACCAATATCACCATCATCATCACCAACATCACCATCATCACCAACATCACCAATATCACCATCACTATCATCACCATCATCATCACCAACATCACCATCATCACCAACATCACCAATATCACCATCACTATCATCACCATCATCATCACCAACATCACCATCACCAACACCACCAATATCACCAATATCACCATCACCATCATCACCACCAACATCACCATCATCACCATCATCACCATCATCACCAACATCACCATCATCATCACCAACATCACCATCACCATCATCACCATCACCAACATCAACATCATCACCATCATCATCATTGTCAACAACGAAAAGTAAAACCAAAGCTCACAATCTCTGAAACTGTCTCCCTAACAAGTAAACCTAGTCTACACAGAAAGATCAAACCAATTTGAGAAAGTTATGATCTTTGAATACCATTTTCCATACAATCTAATTGTTTATTCTTTCTTGTTTAACAATTCACCCCCAGAGAGGCTTCTCCTTTCTCATAATCCATGTAGGAATATGAGTCATAAGCAATCACTCATTACCACAGTGTTCCATCACCACAATATAATTTACTCGTTATAATTAAGGCTTTACTCACGCCACACATCCAAAAAGCCAAGACCAATGGAGAATGCATACTGTGGGACAGCAGCTAACAAAAACTTTGGTCCCTATCTGAATGCCCTTTATCCAACAGTAGTTCAAATACCCTAATGATGATAAATGACTCTCAGAGCTCACAAATAGGGGATAACATTTATTTCTTCTGATAAACCCTGTTTTTTTCTACTGCATGACCACTGAAACTATATATATTTTACTTTTTCATTTTCTCTCTCTACCATGTTTGTGGGAAGCTCAGATTTGCCTGTAATGCTCCATTTTCAAAGTATTTATCTCCCTGTCCTATGCTTCCTCTCATTATTTCCTGTCCTTCACCCTATGATCATTGTTCTTCCTGATCTCTCTGGCCCATACATCTCTCATCTGTGTCAAGTCCCACTGTGGTTCCACCACAATCTGCAAGCTCACTAGTCTTTTGCCATGCTGCCCCTCTGCTTGGAACCCTATTACTTGTTTTACATAATTAATTCAGCATTAGAAAGCAACTAAAGTGTCACATTCTTAAGAATATTTTAACCTTCCTCACTCTTTCAAACCACCGTGTACCACTTTTGTGATTATTTTATTAATGTCTGCCTCCTCACTAGAATGTAAATTCCAAAATAGCCAAGACCTTCCCTGCATTTACTCACATAGTAATCACAGCATGGCCCAAAATGTCTAGTATAGCAAGTGTTCAATAAATATTTACTGGATTGGAAAAAAAATGCATGTGGTAAGAAATAACTGCCACAATGCTTTGAGTTATTCATTATCCCAATAATCAAGCAAAGATAAAAACAATGGCCTTTGAAGCTGAAAATGCTCCACAGTAACAGAACTTACAGGTGGGCGAGCGGTCACCTGATAATGAGTAACACGTTCCCACCCTCTCTTTTCATGAGGTGGACCACTCCTTAAGTTAAAAATAAATTCCCGACAATGGATTATAAGTGGAAGAGTCCTGGGAAACTTTCAGGAACCTATTCTTACAGCTGAATGTAATCCTAATGAAGTTTCCATATCTGGGGAGGTGGGCAAGTATTCTAGGTTACAATCAGCCTTCTCCAAACTCAAATCCATAATCAGCTTCCACAACTAGGGATAGTCCCAGTGTGTGATCAAGTGAAGTCAAAGTCTCTCAGTCGTGTCCAACTCTTTGCCACCCCATGGACTGTAGCCTGCCACACTCCTCTGCCCATGGAATTCTCCAGGCCGGAATACTGGAGTGGGTAGCTGTTCTCTTCTCTAGGGGATCTTTCCAACCCAGGGATTGAACCCAGGTCTCCTGAAGTGCAGGCAGACTCTTAACTGTCTGAGCCGCCTGGGAAGCCGTGTTATCAAGCGATACATTCAAACTCCTTTCACCACAAGGTCTTCCCACAGCATCTCCTCCCTCAGGGCCAGCAAGAGGTCCTTAGCTGCTGATAACACAAGAAAAACAGAAATAACATCCAGAGCACTGCCTAGATTTTCAGAAACATGGAAAAATGTTTTAATACAGTTTCCATGAGTATTTATACTCTCTTTATGCTCAGGGCAACCTATCCTAGAATAATAGCAGATTTGAAATTCAGATATCTACCATAAATGCCAAGAAATTTTAGGAATCTTGTTCAAGGTTTTTCAAAAATTAGCAAGTTGAAAGCAAACAACATTCTTGATCATTGCTGTCTCCTATGAGATCACTCATATTTACTGAAGGTACTAACAGAGGTTGATGCAGGCCTTGTGGGGCCTGAAGCTTATTCAATTGGAGAGGCCTCTCCTTAAAAGAAGAATGTAAAGTTGTAATTACAACATTAGGTGTAGGGCTTTGGAAGGAAATGAGGAATTCTGAAGCTATGTTATACCACATCAAACTAACTAAACAATTGATAAATAAATTTAAAAGGTGAATGAGTAGATTTAATATTTTGGCAATAAATATGAAGGTATGCATTTTATGTAAACTGTCAAAATCCATTCCTTTTACTAATGATCTGATTTGGGGGGGCACCTTAAAAAGTTCCCCAACATAAACTGTCAGTATTATAGAGAAAACATCACTTTTTCATAAAAATTGGGTTTCCCTTAGGATATTAGCCTGTTTTCTTATTGTCAGTAACACTATATTTTTACAGAACTATTTCTTGTTGAGCTACTATATTTTGGTATTCTCTTTCACTGTCAGTCACTAGGTCAAGATACAGGTGCACAGAACACAGGCTTAAATGAGGCAGATCCTTGCTGGTGAATCAGTTTCCATATTGCAAAGATGTGCAATGTCATAGGAAGCTTAAGAATGACTATGATGCTTTCTTAATCAGCCCAAACTTAACATTTCCTCCACTCTTTATATATATATTCCCTTTTCTCACTTGTAAATATGTTTTCCTTCCTTTACTAGATGAGTTCATCTTTAAGAAATAAAAACATTCTTTCATATACTTCCCCTTCTGCCTCTGTATGTGTGTGGTCACTTACAGGCACTTACACATACCACTTCCATAACCAGAAACAGGTGACATAGATTTCAGTATTAGTTAACTAGCCTGGAACATAAAAAGAATTGGGAAAAAAAAAAAAAGAAAGAAAAGAAAAGATTATCTAAGACCCAAACTACAGAGTCTTGTGCTAATTCTACAGCAAGAACAAAGGCTGCATCAAATCCCATTGTTAAACAGGTAGCCAAGAAGTGAAGTGTTTTATACATCTATACTATAGATTTCTACCTAGATAAATCTCTATCTTTAAAAATAATCCTTAAAGAGACCTTCCCTTCTCACTGTCAGAAAAATATAATCACAGCCTACTGTCTGTGCAATTCCACTTTCCATCTCTGCTATGCGCGTTTAAGACTTGGTAAGATACAGCTACTGTCAAGTTTCAGAACAGTTTCTTGTCTAATCTTTCTACTTCTCCAGATCTTTGATACAGAACCTGTTAGAATGTATCGCTTATTTTTCCAGTTCCTATGTTTATCTCACTTCCACTCTTACCATCTGCTGCACTGTATTTCCTTCAGAAAAGTGAAAAGTTTTCACAGTGGCCCGAGCTTTCCCTGCAAACAATGCTCTCTTCTCCTCTTCCTTCCTTCCTCTCTCCGCTTTTTATTTGGCCTTATTTTATGTTAAGGTCAAACTGTTTTAAAGAGTTCACTTTGCAAAGATTTTTACAGGGCTGAAATTCCTATTCAAATAGTTTTGATGGATTTGTAAACATTATTGCTATTTATTACTGACTTCTGCCCAAGCACACACATTTTGGTTTGTGCCCAGTCTTTTGAATTACCTGAAAACAACTTCACAAGAAACAAACAATGAGAAATTGTGGCTTATTTCATGCCACCAAATCAGAGTAACAATCATCCAGTTAATATAATGAGTCTAAAGAGCTTTCAATATAGCCCTCTCATTTTACTGAAATGCCAACTCTACTTACTGCAAATTGGTTTATATGGACAGAGTCTTTAAGGGAGGACCAAAAGAATAGAAATCTTTGAAGCCTTCCCCTGAAGTATTTATTTACCCTTTTTAAGTTTCTTGTATTTACATATGCCCTTATATTGACTGACACATCACGTCTAATAAGTGTTAAAAATACCTCGAAAAAGTGAGTTTAACGCTTCACATGTCCAGGCTTCGTCTGATGTGCTCATCTCCTTCTATAAGCATTATATAATGATGGACATCAGAAACAAAATTAGCTCTCTATCTTTATAACTACCATAACCTAGGTTTGAATCTGGTACTAACCTTTGGTAATTTTGTGACTTTGGCCAAGTTACTGAAGCTTTGGAAGTTGCAGGTGAAAACAACATCCACCCTGCAGGACAGTAAGTTGATTAGAAACAATATATATACAGCAAGATGCCTGACTTTCAGGAGCAGTCACCAAATGGAAGTTGTTATTACCATTATTATAATTATTATAATTGGTATGTAGACTCAGTGCCAATCTCTGGAATCTCACTGAACTACTAAAAGAAGCTGAAACAGCAATCTGCATTCGTTATCAGTATTTGCTTCACTGGTATAACACATTCCCTTATTTTTACTTGACCTTTTAAAAACAACAAAAAAAGTGACTGACTATATTACTATAATTAAATTCATCATACGGCAGCTTTCCACATTCTACGTTTAGCACTACCAGAGGTAAAGATTATCCCATCAGGCAATGGAAGGGCAAATACTTTAATACTGCCTGTTGCTTCTCAAATGATAATCAAAACATTGTGAGAAATTTTACATACTAACAAGAAACTATGAATTTTATATTAGAAGATTAAAAGCTCTGAAAATCTTCCTTGATTTAAACCTAAAAAATGCTAGTGCAGAGTACCAAGAAAATGTTTTTAAATCACTTATGATGTTTAGCAATAGAAAGCAGAAAAGACATGGCTACTTCCAAGAGATCAGTTTCTCTACAATGATAACATTTTATCTCAAATTATTATGGGACCAACAGTAGGATTCAAGGTTGTCAACCATGTTAATTCCATATGATTAAAATAAATTAGCTTCTCAGGCTTCCCTAATTCTATTCGTTCCTGTAATTTTCTTTGAATAGAAAAATAAATCGAGTTAGTAGATGTAAATGATTGGCACACTAGTACAGATCTGCATGCATTGTTTTATATTTTTTTAATTTGAGCAAAATAAAATTGAAAAATACTTTTTAAATTTAGAATAACTGTTTATATAATTACTACTTGAACAAATCTACTTCCTTCAAGAAACACTGTCTCTTCATTCTACCCAGAATACCACTGAGAAAATACAGCAATAAAAGAGCTTAAAATATACAGTTTTCCTTAATAGTATTCAGCTAAAATCAGTGATTAATTTAATATCTAGATAAAAGAAAAAGTCAATCAATATTCAGATGTCTTCTAATATACTGACGCCTAGTTTTACATATATAAAATAATAGATTAAATAAATTCTTTCTTTTCTCCTGAGTTTCAACATTGTAGGGAAAACAACAAACTTACACCAAGTTTTATAGTCTTTCACTTGCAGAAACAAAATCAAAAAGGCAACATCTCTAAATGATTACATATGGTTTTATATTGATCTCAGTTTTTGTTATTAACAGTAATGATGTTGATATAAAATAAAGATATAAACAAAGCAGGCATATATCTATCTCTTAAATATCTTATATAGTCAGGTAGAAGCAGAATAAAATATGCTATATTACAACATGAAATTGTTTCATAAATTATAATTATGTAATTATGTATTTATCAAGTTTCACTATATCTAAAAAATGCCTTTAGTAGATTGCACAATGGAGAGCTGTTAATGGTTTGCTCACAGAAAAAACAATGAATTTATTTTATCACATGAAAAAACATAGCACATATTATCATACAAAATTCATATAAATGATATCATCATGACTCATTTCAACATTGTGTAAAATCAATCATGTTAATTTTGTTGAAATTTTCATAATGATATATCTGGGATCAAAGATGAGGTAAACAGATAAAATTTGATTTGATTCTTACAAATAAAATACTAAGCCATGAACAAAATTTGAACACCCTCTGGTTCCCAAAAAATGAGAAAATGCTAACTCCTCTGAAAGCACAAATTGCCTTCAAGTGTTCCTTCATTTTTTTTTTCCAATAACTGTGGCTTAAGGAAAAAATCAAACTGATTCCAAATAAAAAATATGTTTCGAGATTTTAATATGGCCAGAAGAGTGATACCACAATGTCATAAGGTATTTCTTCCTTTTTCCAATCTTACAAGATGAAAATACAAGTAGCCTCTATTTCTATATTCTAAAAAAAAAATTACTTTCCATTTTGCATTGTTGGATGAGTTATGCAAGAAAAATTTAATGATTTTAAAATAAATTTTTTAAAAAGGAGTACTAGATCCAGAAAAACAGAGGGTTTGCCAAGGAACAATAATGTCATGCGGAGGGAGGGGGAAGTGGAGGAGAAGGGAAAGGAGGTCTGTGCCAAGCAAAGCTGGGGGCTGTTCAATCAGCTCTATCAGGGCTCCATCAGTGTCTCCACTCCAGCCAAATCCAGAGAAAACAAGGAGTCAAAGATTCAGGTCAATAAGCTTATAGGCGATTTGCACAAACAGCTCCTCCAGCAAGGTAAAAAACAAAGTCATATTGGCTTTTCTTTTTTATTCCTTCTCTTTGAACTCCCTGGTCCAAACACACCCTGGAAATGTCAATGTTATATGCAAGAATTTAAAAAGCTCAGCTTCTTAATCCCGTTAAGAAAAAAGGAACAAAGTTGCCTGTAAAGATCTCCTTCCTGACTGAACTCAAAGTGATTATGGTAGAGCTGCCTTTTGCAGATTCCGATTCCAGTTGCCCAAGTATCAGAGGAGGCAAAAACATGTCATTAAAGGCACAAATGAGGAAGAAAGAAACCAAACGGACTGAAAAGCATTTACGAACTGTATGTAAATAGACTTTCTGAACTAAAATAATAACAAAATGAAAAGTAAAAAGAAAACAGGAAACAAAATAGCCTGAATGTTTGACTGAATCAAGTGAGAAACAAGCAATTACTACTCCCCTAACCAAATCGTTATGAAACCGCTTTTGCTCTTCTTCTTCTAGTATTAAGAATCTAAGATAATTTTTTTGTTGCTTGCTTTACCTTGACATGGGGGTGAAGGATGACAAACACCAATAATCCAGGCTTTAACTGATCACAGTCCAAAGAGAAATATGGCTTTTCCTCCGTTCTTAAATTGTGAACAAAGCTACAAAATGACACAAACCATGGAAAGAAAGGCAAGAGTTGGGGGAAAGGAACATTCCCATGAGTCTGGAAACATTGGCAGAAATAGTTAAGTACAGTGATGAAATTAATCTGATTTTCATGCCTCCTGGCTCTATCTTTCTGAGTCAAGGATGTGAAAATTTATAGAGAACATATACTCAGCTCTGGTGTTGTGGAAGGGAGCAAAGAGACTCATTAGCCTCAAACACCCCTAAACTGTTCTTCCGGAAACTGCATTAACGAGCTACAGATGGAGTCTCATCAAGACTGTGGCTAAAGGGATGGTTCCAGTTGGAGTTATTTGTATTTCCTGACAGCTTCGCCGATTTTCTTGCTTCCATTTCCTGCTTTCACTTGTACTCTCTGCAGCCCTTTCTTCTCTAGGTAAAGAGAAGTCATCATCATGGCTTTCTCTCAGTTATATCTCAGCTCTCCTCTGCGGCTTACCCAAGCCTTCCACAGCAACAAGAAGCCCAGAGATTCCTAGGATGTCAATTCCACAGGTACAGCCATACCTCTCCTATTTCCTCCCAGCTCTCCGCTGAGCTCCTCTGGCTTCCTGCAACACTAGCCTCACAGGTACAGTCAGTTTGATCCTGGAGTACCAGAAGCTCACTCCCTTCCCTCAGGTCTCCACTCAAAGTTCACCTATCCTACCATCACTCTGTATAAGGCAGTGTGCAGCACACACACACACACCCCCCCACCCACAATGGCATTTTCTCATCCCCACCTGTGCTGTTTTTCTTCACAATCTTCAGCATCACCCATTATATTATACAATGTGAGTTTGATCGTTGTTTGTCTCTCAAGAGTGGGGATGGACTTTTGTCTATTGTTGCATCCCCAGAACCAAGAAAGGGGTCCAACACATAGCAGATGCCTAACATATAAGTTGAGTTGTACTTAATTCAATCTATGGAACTGAACTGGAAGCTTCTGCCAACCTAATTATCTGTTTATATTTGTTTTTGCTTTGGTATTAATTACTTCTGGGGCTAGAGCTAAACCCAAGTCTGAGTAACTCAGGCTTTATTCTATTTTCTTTAATATTTTTGCATTTTGCTATTCTAAAGCTTTTTAAATATAGAAAGACAACTTTTACTTTCTACACATTACCTAGGTCAAATGTTTTTGAATGTGGTGAGAATGCCCATTGTTACACTGTATCTGTTTTCTTATTTTACAGATTTCCATTATGCTCCCTTTTTTCAACCCTAATTCTTCCAGACTGAAGAGCTCCAACACTAATTCATCTAGTCAAGTAAAACACTGCACCCAGTGACCTCTCTGATCATTCTCTGTATCTAGATAGTAGGACTATAAGAAAGCTTGCTTTTCTTTCAAAATCAACTTTAATGACATTATTTTTCCCTTTCAGACTTTGTTCATAGATGATGTCATCAGAGACCAGTTTGTTAACTTGGTTAACTTTTTCAGAAAATCACTATTGATAATTTAAAGTTCACTAATATATAGTTTCTTCAGTGGGTTGTGAGTGGTTGTTTGCTTGCCTGTTGACAGCATCATTTTCTAACAGCCTAATGATACTGGCCTGGCAATTTTCTGCCTGTTCACATACCATGTGACATCCTCCTGGAATGTATCCCAAGACAGGTTTATCTACTTTAGTCATTAACAAACTTGAATATTTCAGTGAGGAAACCATCTTCCAAATAATTAATAATAGTAAGCCAGTTTTAGAGCTGCTTTAATATCACCTCCTTTATAAAATTTACTGTCTCTGAGTTGATCCAAGAATTGCTGATATATATGAGTCCTCACCTGCCAGCAGTGACATAACTCCCCAGGTTGCTTTCCAGAACACCTATATTTCAATTTATACTAGTTTGCTTAGCTCTAAACCAACATTGATGTTCTTCCATGTTTATTCTATAAGCCAGAACAAAGGCAGAAAAAAAGGCACTGAAGCAAATACTTCAGTACCACAGGAAATGTGCAGCACTTATGGACCCAGCCTTGATGTCTTCGTCATCTGTAAATTCAAGGAAATAATTCTTGCTTGTTTCCTTCCTCTCTGAGATACGGTAAGGCAAGATGCCAAGTGATCTAAACTCACTGCACCAAAGAGGGTGATGCACATTGCAGGCAGTGCTTTACACTTTGCTAAATTTCTTAAAATCTAAAAGGATCAAAGCAACTTTGAAATAGCATCTTTTATAAACATAGTTCATTTGATTCATTTCAAAGATGAAAAACAAAAAACATGAAGTATGCAACTAACCCAAAGTAAAAAGTGAAAAAGGAATCAATAGAATTGTCAGATTCAAATGTTAGGCCCCCTATGACTATAACAAGGTTTTATTAAAGTGATCTTTTCCATTTTAATTGTAAGTATTTAGGCTTTAGATTCATATGATTAAAAATTCTACACATTTAAAGATGACAAAAGTCTGACCAACTTGTTTTACATTTATGTGGAATATTGCATTATAAGAGTGATTTGGATCGCATTTAATCACAGTTTATAACTAGGAACTTTACTAACATTAACAGACACTTTGAGACTTTTGTAAAAAAAAAAAAAGAGTCTTC
Organism: Capra hircus; assembly: GCF_001704415.2. NCBI lineage: Eukaryota > Metazoa > Chordata > Mammalia > Artiodactyla > Bovidae > Capra > Capra hircus. The sequence continues at coordinate 22,935,301 of NC_030821.1, read as the reverse complement.
CCTTTGACAACAAGAGAATAGATAATACTCATGTGGAACAGAGGAAAATGCCACAATAATAAGCAAATAACTATTCTAAACACTGAAAACATCCTGTATAATGTAGAGGTTCAATTTCAAAAGGAAACAGCAACTTTAACCCATGATAAGCTATGTCTCCAGAAAGTCGAAATTTTTCTTCTTTTCTAAAAAGGAAAGTTACAATACAATAGATTGCTTTTATACAAAAGATAGTTGCTAAAATATAAATGAAGATGTATTGTAACTATATGAACATCTCAATACTCTTCTCTGACAATATGTCAAAATACCTTGTTTGGAAAACAAGATACTCCAGCCATGGTTTTGTGATCTTAGTTTTTAAATTCCTATCCTATTTGATAAGATTATCTCTGGAACCCAGTAAAGCAACTATGTCATTGCTAGATTGTGATTTTGACTAGATTTTTAGACAAAGAAACTTTCAAAATAATCCAATTCATTTTCTTACACACATTTACAATGTTTAAGTTGTCACAAATCATTTAGAATATATGCAAAAGTATGTTTCATCAATGATCCCAACTTAAAAATAGTTTTCATCAGAATAACAATTCTCACATGCTTCTTCAATCATGACACTGGCATCATTAACCATTTAAATACATATACTCTTTTAAACCTATCTGTCTTCTTCCCTGCAACAGGCAATAAAACATAAGTATGTGTCACTGAGACTAATATGTAAATTTCTGCAGAAAGATTAGATTCTAATTTTCCAGAGAGAAAATTTTTTCTTCCTATTACAGTTAATCAACTTAAATGAAAAATGAATGGAATCCCAGTATGACCTCAAGGGGATGCAATTCATATCAAAGAGTTGTCTCTCTTTCACACCAGTTCTTACTGCTTCAGTGGGAATTCCCTGGTCTCACAACTTATGAGAGTAAAATAATGAAATTCATTTCCTATTAAAGCAACAGTGGTTTGAAATAGTAAAGTAGTATTTATCCTCAAAAATATTATGTCAAAATTAGAATTCTTATTCCCACGTAGCATTATTATCTAGCTTCAAATTAAACAAAGAATTATTTGTATAATATATATTAATTATATATTTTTAGTATATTACCTGTGTGTGCATGTGTGTGCTAGGTCATTTCAATCATGTCCAACTCTTTGTGACCTTTGGACTGTAACCCACCAAGCTCCTCTGTCCATGGGGATTCTCCAGGCAAGAAGACTGGAGTGGGTAGCCATGCCCCACTCCAGGGGATCTTCGAAACCCAGGGATCAAACCTGCATCTTTTTTGTCTCCTGCATTGTAGGCAGGTTCTTTACCACTAGCACCACCTGGGAAGCCCCATGTTACCTACATTATATATTAAATGTTACTTTGATATATTTTTCCACTTTCCAATTATTTATCAAACAGTTAATGTTTATTAAACAATGTTCTTAAGAATTGTAATTCAGTTTTGTTTCTTTTTTTTTTAGTCCCTCAAGGCCTGTCATTATTTTTCATTAAGACTCTGTTTAGTATGGATGGAAGTTATTATTCTGAGACTATAATTATGTAATCCTATAATAAGCATCTGCTATAAGTCCATTTAGGACTTCCGGGGTGGCTCAGACGGTAAAGCATCTGCCTGCAATGCAGGAGACCCAGGTTCGACCCCTAGGTCAGGAAGATCCCCTGGAGAAGGAAATGGCAACCCATTCCAGTACTCTTGCCTGGAAAATTCCATGGACAGGGGAGCCTGGTAGGCTACAGTCCCTGAGGTTGCAAGAACTGGACACAACTGAGCGACTTCACTTTCACTCTTAAGTCCATTTTCTTCCAAGAAACTACTAACTTAAAACTTGAAGTTCTATTAGGTTGAGCAAAGAAGTTCATTTGGGTTTTCTGTAACATCTTACAGAAAAACCTGAACAAACTTCTTTTGCCACCCCAATATATTCTTTCATTAAACACAGGCCATCACCAATGATTATTACCAAATGTAAACAACATCTAATAATTATTATTACTGCTCTCCCTGGATTAATAAATTGACAAAAGTCTTGAGTCCATACACTAAGTCTTTTAAGGACAAGAGTAAGAAGAATAAATGATACTTAATAGCTATTGGTTCCTTCCTTTATTGCAGTCCTGCAATGTAAGGCAGGTACTCTACAGTGCACCAAGAAGTATATTTCCTGATCAAGATGGAAAATGGGATGCCTTCAAACATATTTAAAAACTCTTCCTCTCCATCTAGCTCTACTAGGTATTGTTGTGGTTATGCAGCATCAAGAAATGGTTCTAACAGGGAAAATATTAATTTAGCCTGAAATCTAAGTGAATACTAAAAAAGGTCTATTCTGTCCCTACTGTTCTTGTTTTCAACTAAAAGTCTCTGATGTGGGGGTCAAGGACCGGGTAACAAAGTCATCTTGAGGTCTCCAGGAGTTAATGGTCAAAGAGGTTTTCTGAACTTCAGTGAAACCAAGTGCTGGCATTGTCACTCCAGCTCCACAGTTTTAGGGTATTGAACTCTACGGACCACAGGGATGGAAATGGCTCACTTCTTTTATTTCTAACATGCCAGAATTAAGAGAAAGTTATACTGAGGTTGTAATAATAAGTATCAAATATAAATAGTTGGCTGCTGAGACATGTATATTAGCAGTTTGGGAGGATGATATATCAGCATTCTTGATTTTAGACTATCAATTCTGATCATCAAATTCACACAAACATGTAAAAACTCACTTTCCATAGTTTCTCTGTGTGCCTAAAACAAAAAAAATATTGCTTACAGAAACATAAACAGACATACAGAGATAGACATACACTCTCAGTCATGCCCTATGGGAAACAACCATGGTAAAATCAATAAAAGTAGCTATTCTAAAACCAAAGAAGTAACCTGAACACTTGTGAAATTATACATTGGTGCAGGAGGTAACAGACGATCCATCTCACTTGCAGAGGCAAAACAATCAATCGAAAAATTAAGAAGAATCATAAGAACCCTTAAACTCAGTTTTGGAAAAGCAAGTTAAATAATGAGTGTACATGACCAATGAGGACATAATTACTGGCAGGGCCACTTGGCTCCAAGTCAAGATAGGTTGGAAATAGGTTGAGATACAGTGTCTCAGATTCTTCCTCTGTTACAATGATAGTGTATCAAAAGAATATTTAGAAGAGAGAAACAGTGTGTATTTTCTTATTTGTCAGTATCTAAAAAGAGCACCATCCTCAATGTTTTAAGTCAACGTCAAACACTTAAGGCATTCAGTTTTCGAAAGGAGTGAGCTCAAACCTTGTATAGGGACTCTGGCCCATTCCCTGCTTACCCTCCATGATGAATTCAGTGCCTTGTAAACAACTGACATTCAACAATATTTGTTGAAGGGATAAATGATGAACACTAAATATATTATAGTCAACTGTCCAAGCAACATGAAAATATTCAGTCAACTGGCCAATCAATACGAAACTATGTATTTAAATACACAATATGACTTATGAGTTATAAAATTTTTATCTTTCAAAATAATATTGCATTTTAAAAATCCTGTACACATTTTCAGACGAACACTCTTCCTCCAGTATATCACTACACAAAACCATCTGAGTAAATGAACTCACATATCACACCCAGCCATTAATGATTACCTTTGTTGCAAAAGTATTCCACCTCTTCACAACTCAGATTTTCAGGCCCAAATTCTGTGGAGAAGCTTTCCTCCAGTGGAAAGTCCCCCTTTGAGATAATGTCTGTTTCCTCTGATGGACATTCTTCTTCTTCCTCTTCAATGGCATCTTCTAGTGGCCCTTGAAAAAGAAGAGGGACACTGTACCAAAAACATCTGAGAAGAGCGTGAAATAAAATCCTTAAACAGGGTCTTTTTGATTCAGGTGGTGAAGGAGGATAAGGTATTCTATGAAAGGACAAGTAGTACCAAGGGCACCCAGACAAAATAATGCCACATCCACGTCAACAAGTTACTGAGCAATGTAACAAGTGGAAAGAAGCCTGTTCCTGAAATTACTAAATAGAAAGCAACCTCCATCTCCCATCCTTCCCCACCTCCAACTTGAAGCCCAAAGCTTATTCTTTTATTCTCTCCTGAAGAGCAAAACTGTGCACTTTATGTTCATTTGTTAGAATTAACTGCCTGGTAAAGAGTACAAGTCTCTTTTACACTGTTGTACAATTTTACCTGAGATTTTAATAAAGATTTAAAGTAACTGAATGCATTTTAATTGAACTGAGATTTTAATAAAGTCAATACTTTTAAAAATCCATCTTAAGAGTGGATTCTGAGAAAAGATTTCATTATATGTGTTTGAAGCTTGAAGAAAAAATTACATATTTCTCTCCCTGATGAAAGTATAACCCTATTCATAATTAATTGAATTTTTTTCTGAAATGAAAAGTAGTTTTCTAATGAAAAAAATGTAATTTGTATTTATGTGATACTTTTTCTGTAATAAAAATACAACTTCCTTAGAGTGAATGAGAGTCAGGTGCATTACATTAATGGACCTATTTTATTGAAAGGAAAGGGTGGGCTGTAGTTGTTGAGATGGATCTGAAGTGGATGACATGGAAATACCACATGGCTGATTGTGAATTTCTGACTGCCCAGAAGAATCAAAGTATCCGACTCATTTTACTAAGTGGAAGCCTGCATTTGCTCCTAAAGAAGCACTGTGGCATTTCATCCAAAGAACACAATTATGGTAATTTGTACTAATTGTCACTCATGTCAGCAGTCTCATCAGACAGGCTAAATACTTAAAAGGCTTAGGCAGTCTCTTTCTCTTACTTCTTGGAAACGTGGATTTAAATTTAAGGTACATTCAAGCCAAAAAAAAAAAAAATTATTACAGAGTTTCTTTGTCCCTTCTAAAATTTATTTTTTCTTCTTTTCTCCAAAATAACAAATGTTAAGGAAGAAAGGATGCACTAATTCCAAACACTCTGGTAATGTGCTTTTTCTTTTTTAATTCTAGGTGGAGAGTTGGAAAAAAACCATATGTGCTCAGTTGCATTCAAAAGCCATGGATCTCATATTAGTTTTTATCTCTTGTTCATTATTTCATGTAATATATAATCTTTCACCTTTTAACAATTATGTCAAGTACTAAGACATGCAAGGAATATATAAAATAGTAATAAGGTAAAATATTACAATCACTAAAACAGTTATTTGAATAATTTGAATTACTAACTGCAAGTCTAACAAGGAATAAAATAGAATATTTTCCATGTTTTTATTTTTTCAAGATACTTAGTTTTAATAACAAGTTTGGTCAAAATAAGACACTTAAACCATTTCATTTTTGTATCTCATATAGGACTTTCAAAGTACTTTCTTATGTGATCTTTAAAATAACCCAGTGAGGTACGTATGGGAATTATTATTCTTTCTTTTGGTAAATCTGGAAAGTAAAGGTCAGGAGGTTAGTTAACCAGAATAAGGCTACAAGCTAATACATGAAAAAGTTGACATGAAAACTCTATTTTATTTTAAAATACCTTTTATACCACACTACTATGCAAACCATTCTTTTGTAATTATAAATGCATTCTTTCATAAGTAAAACTATAAAACAGGTTACTGGTAAACACAGAATCCTTCAGAAATTGCTCATATCTACTAACATAACTTTATTTTTAGATGTTTAAAGATCTAGTCTTAAAATTGAGAAACCTCTTACTGCTCTTCTCAGATTACCAAAAATCAACCAAAATTTAAACCCTCCCAACAAAAATAACCAGGAAAGTCTTTTTTACAGACATTACCAAAAATAAAATAATTGATTATGAATATTTAATTATTTGCATAATTTATATCCTTACCAAGTCAATCTATAAAGGAAACTGCCTTAATATCAGTTTATATCATGTAACAGACAAGACAATCTAGACTTCTTTTGGAATACATACTCGGGTTTGGTTAACAAAAAATAAATCTCTAATTGTAAAATATATATTTTAAATAATTCATATAAATTTTACTGAATGTCTTTTTTACTCGTGTAGGCTCTTCAATTACAAAAGCCTATATATTATAAAGAAAGTGCATGCACATTACTAGAATAAAATTAATACTAAAATACTTTTTTTTTTAAATAAAATGTGAGCAAACTTTCTAACATTCGTAAAAAAGTCTTTATTGAAGATAATATGTACTTGAACAATTACTTGAAATCGTCCAGGACTTAACAATTTGGCTCCTATAGTATACATTAAATTAAAATTAAATCACTTTATTAAAAAATAAATGGAAAATCTCATGTGAAATTTTGAAAAAACATTGACATAGGCTCAATAAGTATCTAACCAAGCCATTCATATATATACACATATGTCAAAAAGGCTTACACATCATATATAATTTTATTTATCAACGATTATGGTAAGATCTTAAATGACAGTATAGTGTTCTATATTCCAGGGGCTGTTTTATTTTATGTTGTCTATCTATCTATTTGCAATTCAAAGCATGTAATTGAAAAGAAGCACTTATTGTCAAAAACAAATTACAAAAATCCAAATGAAAGGTAAAAAGAAATTTCTGAGTTCACTGCTCAAAATACATGAGATCTCACTGTCAATATTTATAACAGGTTAAAAAAAGGTGATTTAGTAACCAATGTGTATTTCGCCCAAAGCACGTGTCAGATTGATATAATTTATTGTACTTTAAAATGTGAAATTACTAACCATTTCTTTAGCTATGCTATCAAATCAGGCTCTGGCAAAAAGGTTTCTCTTAAAATGCATAGTATTTATGGTTTAAGATTAGATCTCACCCTACTCTCTATATTGCAAACCTTACAGTTAATCAGTGGCTGTAAACTAACATTTTAAGAGGGTTAGAGACACTTGAAGCATAAGCACAATTAATAGCACCGATGAGGGAAGGAATGAAGGAGCCTCCTGTGAATGGATTACTGGGCACAGAAGTCCACTTCAGAAAAATCACCACACATAATTTGACACAAATAATAATATCTACTTAGAAAAGGCTTACGACTGAGCTCTCTGTGCCCTCATGGAGAAAATTACTTCTGATTGAGGCCACTTGGCAGGCAAGTGAAAGGAAATCTGAATTTCAACTCTTCAATTGCCTCTGATTTACAGATATTCAAACACTCCAGAATGAACAGTCTTAATGTTTATAAATATAAATATTTATCTGATTTTCCAAATGCAAACAATTAGCTGTACATCCTAAAGTTATGAATACAATGCTGGATGTCGGGCCCACAATGCTGTTAATCATCTCTCAGAATGAAGAGGTATCTTTTCATCTTTTGTATTGGATTACTAATAGAGATTACTGGAAGATTCTGGTGGACGCAAAGAAATGCTTCCATTTTCAGAAAGGGAGACAACTGGTACCCAGGAACCACCTGAATTGACCACTACTTCTACTACTTCTGCCCTCTAGAGATAAAGCTGAAGCTAAGAAGGGTGGTGCAGATTCACAACACTTGACAATACCCAGGACCTTCCCAAAGTGCGGGAAAGCTTTATCTGTGTGTGTTAGTCACTCAGTTGTGTCTGACTCTTTGAGAACCCATGGACTGTGGTCTGCCAGGCTTCTGTCCATGGGATTCTCCAGGCAAGAATACTGGAGTGGGTAGCCATTCCCTTCTCCAGGGGGTTCATCCTGACCCAGGGATTGAACCCGAGTCTCCTGCCTTGAAGGGAGATTCTTTACCATCTGAGCAATCAGGGAAGCCTGCTGGTACTTGCTAAGGCTTTTATTCACCCAGCATCAACAGATATGTTGCAAAAGTTGAGCCTAGGTGTGGCAGAAATTTTTCACGTGGTGGTTGTTTCAGTGATTCGGAATTGGGAAAGAACAATAGAGGCATTCAAGGTTAAGTAGTCCTATCCTATACAAAGGTAGCATAATTATTGAATGAAATGAATGTCAAGAATTAGATTTATTTAGTTAAGAAGCATTTTGAGGAATACTTCTCCCTGGACAAATGAATTCATGAGAAAATTATTACTATGATTTCAGGTGGTTGAAATCCCTGAAGCCCAACCAAAGCCACTGGAGTAAAAGCTAGATGACAAAAAAAAAAGGCAAACAAGCAAAATCTCAAGGGAAAAAATATAGGAGATATATAAGAATTTAGAGGAAATAGGATTAAAATAAGCAATACAAGGAGGAAATGCAAAAAATGATAAAGACCAACATCATAAATATTAAATCAAATAAACATGTCTTTCAACATATATTATCTTGATAAAAAATTTCCTACTCTGGCAGCCTACTATAAACTAGACTGATCCTCACATAAATGTCAGACTGTCTTTGTTCATATAAATTCAAAGCACTTCAGAATGAGGCACCCAAGAAAGAAATTAAATTCTACAGAAATTAATATACATTGTCAATTATGAAGAAGAGAAACGCCAAATTCTATATTCTGATACAATGTCCCCCCAAATGGTTTCTTTCTCTTAAGTACTTGCTGGAATTAATTTATTATAAATTATTTTAGTTAGGTTTTGTATATGCTTTGATTAAAACAAGACACTTTGCCATAACGGAACTATAGAGAGCATTCAGGCTCCTCTCCATGCATTAATATTCTAAGCATTCTAGAGGCTGCACAAGACTAGCCACCTAGCAAAATGAGACTGTTTCAGAATACTGGGCAGCCTTGATTACGACCGACAGGTGGGAAGAAAGTCGAATTAAAATATTATCATTCCCAATAATTACAATAATCCATCGCAGTGTGCTCAGAAATTCTGCCAGGTGAGTTTCCTCTAAAACACACAAGTATTTCCAAACCTTTTTATTCTGTAGTTTTAAATGTATGCCATTTCAGGTCATTTTTAACATCTGTTAGTATTATTAAAACTTCCATCAAAAATTTATTACATAATTTTACATACAGGACATATGCAGAACAAAGAACACGTGATGAAATAAATTTCTTAAAATCTTAATGAACAAATGAAAATGAAAATGGTGCACTGTCTCCAAGTTGCCAGATCCTGTTTTGTGCTTCTTTAAAGCTGTTTGCAAAAGAATCACTCACACAAAGGAGTAAGAAGGTACATAAAACCTAGTATACATAAAACAATAGAGATCTGTAAATCTGACAATTCAAACAATTTAACATATACCATTCTTTAATATTACATAATAATTAGCCCACGTTTTCATGTAATGCTATCATTCAAAAAGTGAACATGATCATATAAGCTAGGGATAGACAAATTATGGTTTACATTTAATACATAATATACAAATATGTCCAAACTCTATACAGGTATGGTGTATGTTAGTTACTAGGTAAGGGGAACGTAATATAACCTTTCCATTCTAAACTTATGTTACATTCTCTACATGTGATAGAAATGTGGCAGTGGACTAATATTAATATTTAAATTGGATGTCATTACCGAATCCTCTGTATTCTAGCCTCATATATCTTTGTTAATCTCAGGATGATACTCATAAAACACAAAATATAAAATCCTTCTAATAGGAAAGACTGTTAGTTTCATACATTCTGTAAAATACGGCTTGTTTGTCCAATTAGAAATGAAAAGTAAAAATGCAACTCTAAAAAGCAGAAATCCACAAAAAGGCACCCCTCCCCATCTCATTATGGAGTAGGAACATGTCTATCTTTAGAGTACTCATATCTTTTGACTGTATCTGGGGCATTTTTTGTGGCTGTCAGTAGTTCCTCTCCTAGAGTTTTCAGCTGCTACACTCAGATTCCTTAGAATCATCATTACCCCGTAGGCACACCTCAAAATGCTACTCACCTGGTTCCTATTACATTTGTCTCATGCATATCCCACAGAGTCATTTAATGAGAAGGGGCAGGGAAGAGGGATGCTCTTTGGACAGTGCAAATCCATACTAACTCATGTAATTGAGCTTAACAGCAAGAATAAAACCTTATTTCTGTAGTTTAAAAAAATAGCATTTTAAACGAGCAAGTTCTTCCTGCAGTCACTCACTTTTAACAATAGTTGCATCAGGGGATCTAGTAGGAAGGAAACATTTTTATTAATTTTTCTCTTATCTGCCAAAAGAATGTTGATTTTTTTCATTTGCGTTTGTTGCCTGCAGGTAGCAGACCACAGAATTATATAGTAGAAATTCTTCTTTTTGATTAATTTCTTTCCATGTGTTAGGTTATTTCTTATATATAATTGATTTTGGGCTTTGCTCATAGCTGTACATCTTTTTTATATCTGTACCAACTGCTGTCCTTCAATCTAGAAAGTTGAAGGAAATTACCTGAATTTGCTAAGTTTATTAAAAATGAGATCTGTGAATATTTAAATTGAGTTTTGAAATGTTAATGCAAAAAAAGATATTAGAGAATTTTTAATGGTGGGTTCAATTTGACCATATTCCATTGTAAAAAGAAGAGAAGAGGGTCAGGTATTATTCAAATTGTTTCTTTAGGGGAAAAAATGAACTCTTTGATTTTTATAAAAATAAAATAATATTCTTTGCTACAAGGTCCTTGGCCATTTTTATTAGATAGCAGTATTAACACTTCTTATATGTAAATCTGAGAACACTTTAAATTCTTTAATTTTTTCCCCTGAAATGCTGTTTTTGGAACCTTCAAATTAAGTCAATGATACCAACAAGAAAATACTTTTGCTTACAACATATGCAAACCTAGCAAGCAGCAACTAATCGTACAGAGCAGATTAAACACTGACATCACAGGAAAAACAAAGTCAGATGAGAAAATCCAGATAAATTTAAACTAGAATCTCTAATGACTAATTTACTCGCAGGCTGTAACTCAGGCATTGAAAAAAAGTCAGTTCATTAATAAGTGTCTTGTGCATTGACCCAGGAAGTCAGTGACAGAGCTGGCACTGAAATTCACATATTTTGTAATCAGGTCTCTCAGTCCAGAGCCCCACAAAGCTTTCTGAAGATGGTAACTATCGTACAGAAACACAAAAGTATATTCATTACTAAAACTATGTATTTCTATGTGATTTGATACATTTCAATAATATAAAGCCCTTAGTTGGTAATAACTAAAAATAGATGAAAATCTTATAAATTATTTTGTTATTTTTATGAGACTTTCATGTATTTATTCATTCGTTATTCACTTAACCAGTATTTATTGAGGGTGAAGCACATGGCAGGCACTATATCGCGTACTGAGTTAACAGCAATGCACAAAGTGGATGGTCCCAGCCAGCAGGGAGTGGGTAACTGAATGAAGGAGACAAATGTCACACATGTAATACACGCAACTCTTTTTTAAGATACTCCATTTTAACATGGGGAGGGCAAGAAAGCCTTCTTAGATATCCTAAATTACAGTTATTTGTGCATTTTCTTACTTCCTCAGATATAATTTTATCTCACCTCCATTTGTAACTGGAAGTAACAAGTATGGTACCTAGCATTTAACCATGGCATTTAATAGTTATTCAAATAAGAAACTTTAGTTGAATTTAATTGTCATAAAGTTGAAGATCAAATCAAGGAGAGAGAATACTGGGTCCAATTATTACTAATTATATTGTTGAAGGAAGTTTATTCTGCTATCAGTGTGAAATCCATGTTATTTCCTGGTTATTCAAATCAGGTGCCATCTACCCACAACCTGCCAAAAGTTTTCTGGGGGATGTGAGATCAGGCAAGCAGAAAATTTTCCACAAAATCAACTCTGCTATCACAATAGATCATCAGGTGTTACCCAAAATGTGAATACAGTAAGTTATATTATTCTAAAAGCACTATGAGTACAAAAAAAGTATTTGAATCTGCCCACAGAACCTCTTATACGTGATGTGTAAGTGTTATTTATTAGGTGAATTAATCAGAACTTATAAGTTTATAGACCTGTACAAGGAAAAAAAAATGCATCTTCTTTAGAAACTTCAAAGCACCACCAAAATGAGCTAGTATTCTTATTTGACAAACAAAATTGTGCAAAACTAGAGAATAATATCCTATATAGTTTTACAAAGCTAAATTAGTATAAGCAAAAGAGATTTTTTTTTTAAATTATCTTATTTAAATGGAGATACAAAAAACAGGGACAAGGGGAGTCTAGTCTTCTGACTCTAGAGTGGATGCATATTTCTTTCTCTTTCTAGAGCAACTCAAAGACAATGCACGTGTTGGTTTTTCAAAAGTCTACAATAACAACAAAAGCATTAGCCAAACAATAGATATTAAACAAAGGATTCTGACGATTAATTTCTTAAACAACTTCATAAGGCAAAGATGAATCAATATAGTCCTTAAAAACATTCAGGATGCATTTCTTTGTCTCATAAGCAACATATCTGCATTGTGTGAAAACATCCAGCAAGCACATAGCTACATGCAAGAAATCAAAGGAAAATCACTGCAAAGATTTGGGGGATTTTTTTTAATTACAAGAAAAATATCAACAAAAATACTTGCATCAGGTTTTGGTCACTGTATATATAAACTTCCTTTCCTTCTTAATAAAATTGTAATCTAACAATCGCCATCTCATCACATAGATCAATTTCCCTCTACTTATTCCTTCAATTTAATAACATCCTTTCTGACCCTGCTTTATTAAAATGATTCTTTACATGTACAATTCATTATTGATTAAACCTTCTAAAAAACTCATTTTATAAAATAACAGCTCTAAAAATGATGCCTGATTTCACTGGCTAATTACAAACAGTTTGATAGCAAACAGTAGTTCTCTAAATGTCATCCTCAGACCAACAGCATTATCCTCATCAGACAACTTGATAGAAATTCAAAACTAATTCTCAGACTCCATCCCACATCTGGCTTCAGAAACTCTGAGGGTGAGGCCCATCAACCTGTGTTTTAGCAAACCCTGTAAGGGATTTCAATGCATGCTCAAGTTTGAGAACCACTGTAGGAATATAAATGCTAGACGTCACTGTGTAACAGTACAAGTTATATTTTTGTTATCATTAAATAGAAACAGTATAATATTTTGAAATTAACATAGGCTCCATCCTTTGTGTACTGCAGCTGATTCTGTGATCAACCTACTTATCACCAGGGCAACTTAGTGCAATCAGACCTGATTAGTGGCAGGTTAGGTTTGCTTATTTAGTGCTGGTTAATGGTTCTCCCAAATAATGCCAGAGAGTCTAGAAAACTTTAGTCACAGTGTTTCAAACAATTTGGGATGACACGGAACAGACTGGAGCCACTACTTCAGGTTGATCCCACATGTTACTGCTTCATACACTTCCAGGAGCCCCAAATAATGCAAACAATTGAGCAGCCAGTGAATTTGTCTAGAAAGTTTTTCATGTGTGTCTGGCTATGCTATAGAAAAATATCTTTATACAAATAGGGATTGCATCTCAATTTTAAAAAATCACAGTCTGCCATGTGAGTTATTTGAAAACCAAGAGCTTCAAGCAGCCTAGCTTTCTCCTCATCCTCCTCTTCCGAGGATATGACATCTCGTGAATTGAAAGGCCCAGCCAGACAGAGCAGGCCCATCAATCAGTGGCAATCAGTGTGAAGCAAGAGGTCCCAGGCAGATCACACAGGTTCCTCCACTTATCATCTCTCGCTCCAGTCCCTTATTATGATCAGGCTGGTGCACAAAAAAAGTGCGGTCTCCAGGATTTTATGGAGCAGTATCATGGGCAACCTTCATTGTTAACCAACATATGCGGCTTGCTAACTACATGTCCCAGCACCACCACCTTGAACAGAATAGTCAACTATAGGAACAAAATAGGCAACTACAGAAATCTATTCCATTTTCACAAATAGGTGTGGCCTCCTGCTTCTGGAATGCTGCCAATTTGGCCCTCCATTTGAGTTTGACACAGTAGATAATGATGAATATTCTCTTTATACCTGTACAGTCCTGCACACGTTTTCTGCACAGCAAGAAAAACAATTCCTCCCACAAAACAAAGCACTGTTGTGGGTCCTGTGCATTAAGTGGGAATACAAACTTTATAAGAATTTGCCTAACATGAAATGAAGACTTTCAAGCCCCACTCCCAAAGATTCAGCAGCTCTGCCTAATTTCACAAGTGTGTGTAATTTTCCAAATTTCCATTCTGACAGATCTCCTTCATCTTCAGGGGATGAAAACAAAACAAAACAAAACACAGATCTATAGTTGCAAAACCCTAACAAAGCGATGGGGGTGGGTGGCACTTTGTGACTGAAGGTGAAAACAAATCAACCTGTTCACCAGGCTCTAATTGTGCCACGCCCTGGGATACATATCAAAAGGGCACTTTATAACAAGTGTGCCACACTGTCATTAAACCACTATAAAGGTACCTCGATTCAGTGCTTGTGAACATCTCTAGAGGCCCCAGAAAGCACTTCCCCATAAAACATATCTTCAAAAAGACTTTTATTTTATACTAGCACATGAAAAGAGTATCTAAAGACACAGAGGCACTCAATATAGCTATATTTTTAAGAAGAACACTTACTCTCTGGAGAAACAGGAGAGCAGGTAGAGTGCCAGTGATAACAAAGCTAGCTTATCCACACCGCTCCAGCAGAGGCAACATGGAGGAAGCATCTAAGCGCTCTCTTAGAAAGAAAATATCCTCTGCCTTTGGCAACAAAGGCTACAATAGAATAAAAGCAAGCACCTTTACAGGCAGAAGTTATAGGGTAAGCCAAAAGGTGGAAAGCCCACATAAAGGAACTCTCTGCTGGTGACTCACAGCCCTTCAATATTTGCATCGTAAACCCTGTGCCAGCCTCCAGGAGACACTCTCCTATGCACTTCTGATATAAGTAACTAGAATGCATGCACACACACACACACACACACACAGGGAAAAAAATTGGGCATGGTAGCTTCCTTTCCAATTAAATAGAATTTCACTTTTTTCCTTTAAACTGTAAGCATACAAATGAATTTACTAACTATTGAAGGTGGTAAGCTATAAAGCTCTTATTTCAATACTGATTATATAGCCACACTTAATGAAAAATCTAGAAAGATTCTCACCCACAGTGATTCAATCCCAATCACCCTCTCACTCAAGCCAAAGAAATACACATTTCTTCCCTCCAAACAGAAAATTCCAGAATGCCAGAATTATCAGGACTTACCTAATATTCAATTCATTGGCAATAAATACAGGGGAATTTTCTATCTTAAAGCCACATTTTCTAACTCTTGTAAATGACACAAATTCATCTAACTTGAATCATCTAGAAATAAACAT
Source organism: Capra hircus (assembly GCF_001704415.2). NCBI lineage: Eukaryota > Metazoa > Chordata > Mammalia > Artiodactyla > Bovidae > Capra > Capra hircus. The sequence continues at coordinate 22,920,098 of NC_030821.1, read as the reverse complement.
CTTCCTGTCTTCAAAAAAGGTTCACCTTAAACAGGTGAATTAGTACTTTTTTTTTTTTTTCAGTTTGCTTTTGGTCTATTTTTGTTGTTCTCCTTTGTGGTTATTTTCTATTGGCAATTACAATTTAGAACCAGTACACTGTAAACAGCAATGAACCAAACTATATAGATGACTTTTATATGTTACTATTCTTTCCCTAGTTTAGACATAATTTTTCAGCCATTAAAAAAAATCATTCTATCAGCCTCCCACTCTGTTTTTATATATCTAAAATATTTTACTCTTGATGTGGAAAAATATAACCAAGTAAATCTCACCAGAAAAAGAAAGAAATTAAATCACAGAATGGATGCCATTCACTGTTAACTACAGCATTCAATCTGATCCTGCTTCCTCCCACTCAAGCTGTTATTACTCTATGCTTTCTGAGAACAAAAAGAAGTATGTACCTGTCACCCAGCACCATCCACCACACACCAAGTTTCCCATTCCAGCCTTCTATCTTGGATCAGGCTAACCCTTGGCTCAAATATTAAATAAGTATAGGAAACCATTGGTGGAAACATACCCTGATGCCCTCTGCATCCTCAGAGGGAAATCATGGTGCCTGTCGTTGGTTCTGCCATTCTCTTCTTCGTCCTGAGTCTTATTCTATAGTCTCTATTATAACTGGCACCAATGTTAGTCTGAATGAGATTCACACTGAATGTCTGATGAAAATGACTTTCAAGCCCCACTCCCAAAGATTCAGCAGCTCTGGGATAGGAGCTAGGAATTAGAATTTTAGTCCTGCATCTCAAGTTATTCTAATAGAGATCACACACTGGGATGCTAGTGATATGTGTTCCAAAACTGGAAAGAAGAGGCGAGTGAAGCAGAGCTGAGATGTAACATCCCTACAACAATAGGAGGGGCTTCCCAGGTGGCTCAGTTCCACCTGCAAATGCAGGAGGTGCAGCTTCAGTCCCTGAGTCGGGAAGTTCCCCTGCAAGAGGAAATGGCAGCCCACTCTAGTATTCTTGCCTGAAAAGTTCTCTGGACAGAGGAGCCTGGTGGGCCACAGTCCATGGGGTCTCAAAGAGTCGGATATGACTGAGCATACACACACAACAGTACGAGGGGCAAGGGAAGAATGGATCATTATTTTTTAACAGTAAACCCTTGATATCATTTGGTTCCTTTATATTTAGTTCTACTTTGACCAAGAACACCTCATTCTATTTTGGAGGCTAAAGTGTATGTACTGATAGAAGGCATTAATTCTGCAGCTTTATTTTCTGTGAGGCCTCCTTTCCACATCTGAAGAGACATACAAGATCAGTCTCACCATTTATTTTATCCATTGCACTTGAGAATTATTCATGTACCATATGGAGAATTGGCTCCTGCTGAAGTTGGGAGGGAATTCCATTCCATCATGCTTCCCAGTGCTCTTTGGAGATTTAACTGTGACACAAATGAAGCATATCTAAATTAGGTTATAGAAACTGGTACCTTTCCTTTGGTTTGGTTTTGTTTTCTTGCCATATGTAGCTGCCAATGAAGAGTTATAATGAGGGACAGGGTTGGGGGGATAGAAATGATATTTTTTATGAGCTGTTGATAAGTTGAGATGTTCTAAACGTTCTCAAGAAATCTGCCACAATTCTATAAACAGCTACTGAAATTTTCACAAACTCTTTGAAAGAAGCAATATGTGAATCGGGGAATAATGTACAAAGTGTATTTTGCATGTCGGTTTGGGAAGGTTGTACAATTGAGAGAAAAGTTCTTTCAATGAGGAAGTTAGAGATAACACAATTCAAATTGAGTTGAATTGTCCTAATTTTATTGAAATATTTAAGAACTATGTAGATTAGCAAGGAAAAAGTCAACAAGCAAAAATTCAGGTTTAAATTTTTTTTTTGTCTGTCCTTTCCAAACATTTTTTTAATTAAATTTTTATTTTTACTTTATTTTACTTTACAATACTGTATTGTATACATTGACATGAATCCACCATGGGTGTACATGCGATCCCAAACATGAACCCCCTCCCACCTCCCTCCCCACAACATCTCTCTGGGTCACCCCCGTGCACCAGCCTCAGGCATGCTGTATCCTGCATCGGACATAGACTGGTGATTCGATTCTTACATGATAGTATACATGTTTCAATGCCATTCTCCCAAATCATCCCACCCTCTCCCTCTCCCTCTGAGTCCAAAAGTCCGCTATACACAACTGTGTCTTTTTTGCTGTCTTGCATACAGGGTCATCATTGCCATCTTTCTAAATTCCATATATACGTGTTAGTATACTGTACTGGTGTTTTTCTTTCTGGCTTACTTCACTCTGTATAATCGGCTCCAGTTTCATCCATCTCATCAGAACTGATTCAAATGTATTCTTTTTAACAGCTGAGTAATACTCCACTGTGTATATGTACCACAGCAAACAACCTAGATGTCCATCAGCAGATGAATGGATAGGTTTAAAATTTTTTAAGAGCAACCTCTCTGTTACTATATATGATATATTAATAATAACACCTTGTGCATCTACAGTCAAGCAATAACACATAAGAAAAAAAAAACTGTGACAAACCACTAACTCAACCGTTAAGGCTTAAATAACAAGGAAGAAAAACATTTGGTCAAATTTTTGGCTAAAAAATTATTTGGTTAAAACAGGTTAGATAATAAAATTTATTTTATACAACACAGAAGCGTATTTCTAAAAATATGTTTGTATGAATGAAGACACAAAGCCACTTCTTTAAAAATCTCATGAAACTGGCTGAATCAGTAAAAGTGCACGAGAACAAAAAAGTATATATCCAATTGTCAGAACCTGTTTATCCTCCAGCTTCCTAAATCCTTTAGATCTCTACTCTGAGCTGTTTCAGTTTCTCTTATTTATGATAAGAACCCAGATCAAATCTGCCTTGAATCAAGCTCCTTAGCATGAGTAGCCTCCCACAGGTATCCCAGGTTTGGGCCCTTTACAATTCCAGGGAGATCATAAATCTCACTAGGAACTCTCACTGCTAAGGAGAAAACAGGAACAATTTATCTGCCCCCCGGCCAGGAACTGTGCTAGACACTCTATTCTACATCATCCTGGCTTTGCCATCTTTACCGTCAAGAAGGAGAAAGACCCAACAACCAGGACAAAGCTGATGGAGATAACAGAAATCCTAAAGTGTGCTGATTCTCTGTTTCATGATTTGGCTATCTCTGTCATTCCGGTTTGTTAAGAAAATACAAAATAAGGGGCCCTTGGAGTTGAGGGTTAGTGATGGGGGAGCAATTTTGAAATAAGACAATATGTTAACTAACATCATGTTAATGACTACAAAGGAAGGCTTTCCATGTATTGCCCAGAAATATATTTACTTAGTAAAATGCAGTAGTATTTTCAAAATATGCTTTTTAGTAAGATTTTGAGATATTCTTTCAAAAGAAATATATAAGGAGGGACTGTAAAAATCACAATGAAGAAAACAAAAAGTATAATGACAAGCAATATATAGACAGTTGAGTCCAGAAAAATATAATTAGTGTTATTAATAACAAATAATTTTTAAAAAAACCCACACAAGAATGCAGAGAAAAATACAAATGGGTTAAAAAGATGATAGGTGAGAAAAAAAGACCAGAGCAATCTGGTATACAACTGCAACCCACTAATAACAGATATACCTAAATTTAAGGGTACTGAGGATATGATGAATTGACAGTTTGTATAATATTAAGAATTTCAAGACTGGGAGAAAGCCCCCATACTTGAGATTAAGGAAAATAACTAAAATCAGTCTCAAGTTCATGTTTGTATTGTCAAAGAAAACCACTAAAGACGGAATCATCTTTTTACCCCTACATCTATCTTTCTCTCCACATCAAAAGTAAATCACATAAAAAAGAAAAAACAATGACAAAAAGCAGAAGGAAAAAGTAGCGTAGCCTTACAGGGGAAAGCTATAAAAGAATATAATATTCAGTTGACTCTGAAATTTATATGTGATGTTGACCAAACCAGTCTCAGATCTGCTCAGATCAGGCAGTCTCGGTGTCTGCCTCAGACACTACATCATAAGACATCATTGCTGCAGACCTTCTTTTAAAGATGCGGTCCCAATTTCAGAGAGATGAATTATTAACCATTTAGAATGGAAAGACTGAGCTTAAAAATAATTTGCAGGGAAAACTGAAACTTACCAAAGATAAAAAGATACTTTTTAAATTACAAAGAAGAGAAGTTTGATTCAAATAAGTCTAAATGCTTATTTGAAATACTGTAATAAAATAGAATATTAGACAACATATATTAAAAAGGCATTAAACATTAACAAGATTAGCAAACATAGAGTAGATTAATAGAAAATAGGGTGTGGGGTTGAAAAGATGGCAAAGCAACTAATTCCTCTCTAAAATAAATTTAAATTATTTTGGGTTTGATAATTAGATAAAAATAGACTTTTAAAAACAAACTGGATAATACTTCAAGATAACATTTAGTAGGAACTCTACTTTCCTATATTTCAATATACTAAAACCAAGTAGTAATAATATACTGAAAAAAAGTTAAAATACAATAATTAGGAGCACAGAAACAGAATGCAATATCTAAGAGGACAGATAACTGAACAAGTTTAAGACTGGGATAAAAACAGAAGTATATTAATTGTTTCATTAAACATTTTAAAATGTTAAAGATGTTTTCATGTGAAAACAGCAAAATTTATGCTGACAATATTATTAATATCCTGCAACATTTAAAGAATTAGCAAATTCTAGTTACAGCATGTTGATTAAAAAATCAGTATCACTGACTGGTAAATATTAAGCCACTATCACAGTGCTATACATTGAAGAATAAAAGAATAAGGATATAAATAATTTGAACAATACAATTAATAAAATAGAACCTACATGCACAAAATTAGATGTTAGATACTCAGTTTCCTATAAACAAAGACTAAATATCTATAAGGATTTATAAAATAGTTACAAACACTGACCAAATACTAGGTGTTCAAATAGATTATAAAAGCAAATTGTATTACAAGGTAGTACAAATAGAAAAGATATATAATTTAAAAAAACAGTATTTTTCCTTAAAATGTTTTAAAAGTGTAGGCGATATGGTTTTACTAGTTTTGCATTCAAATACTAGCTTCCTCAGTTACTCATTTTCTAACTTCAGAGTACCTAGGAGAGACAGCAAAATGACCAGTCAGAACTACACAGAGAAGCAAATAAGATATCCTGAAGGCAAATGATGAAATCCATATGGAAGGCCATAAACGGAAAACACAAAATCATCTTAAAGCATCAAAAGTCTCAGTTAGACAGGTCCAGAGTTTCTGTATGAAAAATGAGGAGAAACTGAATAAATATGGACAATTACTTAAAACATTTAAAACCTCTGGGAATTTATTAGAGAAAATAGTAAAAGCAAGTAAATAAAATTTGAAGAGTAAAAGACGGCAAAATAGGTTTTAAGTCAAGGAAATCACTGTACTAATAAACTTGAAAATACGGTAAAATGCAAATTTTCTTTTTTAAAAGCCTGCTATATTTTAACAAATTAAAGTAGAATACCTAAATTGAAAAATGGTTGAAGAAAAAATTAAAGACACATATTAAATGATTTATAACATTAAAGCCTCCTAGGATTAATCTCATGCAGAACTATATATAACATTGAAAGAAATTAAAAATTAAATGAGAGGGAAAAAAAAAAAACGTTTCAGAAATGTGGCTGCATAACACACTCCCAAAAGTAAAAATTAAGTATTATAAAGATGCCAATGATTCCCAGTGTTTATATATACCACACTATTCTATTTTTTAAATCCTTGGAAAATTTTTAGGAATTTGAAAAAATATCTCCTAGAGTAACAATGTCTGATAGAAATTTCTGTGATGATGAAAAAGTTCTCTAATTTTGCACTGTCTTGTATGGTATTCACTCACCCCATTGAGTATACTGAACACCTGAAATAGAGCTAATGTGACTGAGAAACAGAATTTTAAACTGTATTAATTAACATAAATGTATATTTAAATATCCATATGTGGCTGCTATATCCATATATGCCTGGAGAATCCCATGGACAGAGGAGCCTCATGGGATACAGCCCATGGGGTCACAAAGAGCTGGACACAACTGAAAGCAACTTGGCAAAGCAAACCAGCAATGTGGCTGGTTAGCAATAGACTTGGAGAAGGCAATGGCACCCCACTCCAGTGCTCTTGCCTAGAAAATCCCTTGGGCGGGGGAGCCTTGTAGGCTGCAGTCCATAGGGTCACGGAGAGTCAGACATGATTGAGTGACTTCACTTTCATGCACTGGAGAAGAAGATGGCAACCCACTCCAGTGTTCTTGCCTGGAGAATGCCAGGGACAGGGGAGCCTGGTGGGCTGCCATCTATGGGGTTGCACAGAGTCGGACACAACTGAAGTGACTTAGCAGCAGAAGCAGCAATAGACTATCGCTAAACAGTTAGCCATAGACTATTACTTGTAAAAATTCAGTAAGTGAAGACATTTTTTTACGAGAAAGGAATGGAGTAATTAATTTGAAGTAATTAGCAATTTAGGGAAAAAATCAACTTAGGCCCTTATATAATTTAAAAACTAAATTTCAGTGTTTTCTTTTAAGAAGTAAGCAAAAAATAAAAACTATAAGCACATAAGAAGCAGAACTAGTTATTAACCAAATCTTTGAATGGGGAGTGATTATTTTAGATACCATGAAAGAAATCACAAAGCAGTAAATAAATGGACTTAAGTTTACACTTAAAAAATGTAGCATAAATCTAAATATATTTGGGGTTTATATGTAAAAATTTCAAGAAATTATAAAAATAAAACATAAGGGAAAATTTCTTAGCAAATCATTTAGATAACATGCTAATAATGTATAATAACTATTAAATCATTCAGGAATATTTCAAGACACCTCCTCTTTGCCTTGCCAGGTCTTATGCTAGGCAGTGGTTATACACAGTGAATAAAGGAGATAAGGTCCTTTCCCTCATGGAGGTTACATCTAGGGGGGACAATAGCAATTAAGTCATTAAAGGAACGTGGTTATCTCAAGGACCAAAGTTAGGAGTCACAATTGATTCCCCTCTTTACTTCACTCATGCATCAAATCTATCAGCAAGTCTTTGAATCTCTACCTCTAAAACATATCCAAGCAAATAGCTATATACTGTCTCCACTTCTGTGTCCCTAGTTCAAGCCACCTTTATCCTTCACCAGGGCTGATGGAGTGGCCAACCTTCAATCTTCAGGCCACAGTCTATTCTTGTGGGATATAATTACATCCTGTTACTCATCCACTATGATGTCCTTCATTTGTACTTTGGGTGAAGTCCAAAATCTATAACATGGAGCACGAAACCCTACACAAAGGCCAATTTGAAGTTGACCGCCAACGTTCTTTGAGATGAACTCAAACTCACCCATCCTACCTTATATCTTAGCATTATCAGCCTTCTTTTAATTATTTCAAAAATCAAAGCTTATTCCCAATGCAGAGATTATATCTTATGCTTCCCTCTGCCTGGAACACTCCACTGCTGCTGATTTAGATCATTGGTCAAGTTTGAGTTCAAATGTCCCCTCTTCACAAAGGGCTTTGCTGTTTCATCTACTAACCCTTCACTCTCCATCTCAACACGGTCTTTTTCTTTCTTTTTCTTTCCTTTTTAGTGAAGTCTCCAGAGACACTGGTTCTCTCACACAAAGTGGCTCACATTTGCAGAAAAATTTACCAGTGATGCACGTACAGACCTAAGACCATTACGAAGCTTTGGCATGGGATCTCCTTGTCCGGAAATCTCTACTAATTAAATAATCCAAACCATGTTCCTTCAAATGCCATTTTAAATACTGATATATGGTAAGAACCTAAATGATCCAAATGGTTGAAAAGTTGAGAGATTCAGAGTTTGGGCACTCAAAACACATAACCCAGATAACAGTTAAAATCTACTTTCAGTTTAGCTCAATTCAGTCACTCAGTTGAGTCCGAGTCTTTGGGACCCCATGGACTGCAGCATGCCAGGCTTCCCTGTCCATCACCAATTCTTGGAGCTTGCTCAAACTCAAGTCCATCAAGTCAGTGATGCCATCCAACCATCTCATCCTCTGTCGTCCCCTTCTCTTCCTGCCTTCCATCTTTCCCAGCATCAGGGTCTTTTCCAATGAGTCAGTTCTTCACATTAGGTGGCCAAAGTATTGGAGTTTCAGCTTCAGTATCAGTCCTTCCAGTGAATATTCAGGACTTATTTCCTTTAGGATGGACTGGTTGGATCTCCTTGTACTCCAAGGGACTCTCAAGAGTCTTCTCCAACACCACAGTTCAAAAGCATCAATTCTTTGGCACTCAGCTTTCTTTATAGTCCAACTCTCACATCCACACATGACTACTGGAAAAACCATAGCTTTGACTAGATAGACCTTTGTCAGCAAAGTAATGTCTCTGCTTTTTAACATGCTGTCTAGGTTGGTCATAGGTTTCTTCAAAGGAGTAAGCCTCTTTTAATTTCATGGCTGCAGTCACCATCTGCAGTGATTTTGGAGCCCCAGAAAATAAAGTCTATCATTGTTTCCATTGTTTCCTCATCTATTTGCCATGAAGTGATGGGACAAGGTGCCATGATCTTAGTTTTTTGAATGTTGAGTTATGACAACCCACTCCAGTATTCTTGCCTGGAAAATCCCATGGGTGGAGGAACCTGGTAGGCTATAGTCCATGGGGTCGCAGAGAGTCGGACACGACTGAGTGACTTCACTCACTTTTTAAGCCAACTTTTTCACTCTCCTCTTTCACTTTCATCAAGAAGCTCTTTAGTTCTTCACTTTCTGCTTTACCAATTACTAATTATATGACTTGTCACCTTGCCTAAATGAAGTTCTAAGATCAATTTTTTTACAAGAAAAAATAAGAAAATAAGTGTTTATACAGCATAGCACTTTTAAGAAGGTCAAATAATGCATTTTAAATCTCTTAAATTGGAAGTTCAGTAAGCCTGTTTGTCTATTATTGAATATTAGTAAAAGTTAGCTATTAACCTAGAGTGTTTAGATTCAAAACTTCCTTTAAATATTGCTTGTTTGAACTTGAATGAGTCTCTGTTTTCCTGTGCCTCATTTTTCTCATCTATAACATAGAAATGACAATAGCCCTACCTCATATCATCATCTTTAAGAAAAATGTGTTAAACCAGGATGATGCTTTTAAAACAGTACTAGATCTTTAATCCATTTTGAGTTTATTTTGGTGTGCGGTGTTAGAAAGTGATCTAGTTTCATTCTTTTACAAGTGGTTGACCAGTTTTCCCAGCACCACTTGTTAAAGAGATTGTCTTTATTCCATTGTATATTCTTGCCTCCTTTGTCAAAGATAAGGTGTCCATATGTGTGTGGATTGATCTCTGGGCTTTCTATTTTGTTCCATTGATCTATATGTCTGTCTTTGTGCCAGTACCATACTGTCTTGATGACTGTGGCTTTGTAGTAGAGCCTGAAGTCAGGCAAGTTGATTCCTCCAGTTCCATTCTTCTTTCTCAAGATTGCTTTGGCTATTCGAGGTTTTTTGTATTTCCATACAAATCTTGAAATTATTTGTTCTAGTTCTGTGAAAAATATCGCTGGTAGCTTGATAGGGATTGCACTGAATTTGTAAATTGCTTTGGGTAGTATACTCATTTTCACTATATTGATTCTTCCAATCCAAGAACATAGTATATTTCTCCATCTATTAGTGTCCTCTTTGATTTCTTTCATCAGTGTTTTATAGTTTTCTATATATAAGTCTTTAGTTTCTTTAGGTAGATATATTCCTAAGTATTTTATTCTTTTCGTTGCAATGGTGAATGGAATTGTTTCCTTAATTTCTTTTTCCACTTTCTCATTATTAGTGTATAGGAATGCAAGAGATTTCTGTGTGTTGATTTTATATCCTGCAACTTTACTATATTCATTGATTAGCTCTAGTAATTTTCTGGTGGAGTCTTTAGGGTTTTCTATGTAGAGGATCATGTCATCTGCAAACAGTGAGAGTTTTACTTCTTCTCTTCCAATTTGGATTCCTTTTATTTCTTTTTCTGCTCTGATTGCTGTGGCCAAAACTTCCAGAACTATGTTGAATAGTAGCAGTGAAAGTGGGCACCCTTGTCTTGTTCCTGACTTTAGGGGAAATGCTTTCAATTTTTCACCATTGAGGATAATGTTTGCTGTGGGTTTGTCATATATAGCTTTTATTATGTTGAGGTATGTTCCTTCTATTCCTGCTTTCTGGAGAGTTTTTATCATAAATGGATGTTGAATTTTGTCAAAGGCCTTCTCTGCATCTATTGAAATAATCATGTTGGTGGGAATGCAAACTAGTACAACCACTATGGAAAACAGTGTGGAGATTCCTTTAAAAATTGCAAATAGAACTGCCATATGACCCAGCAATCCCACTGCTGGGCATACACACTGAGGAAACCAGAACTGAAAGAGACACATGTACCCCAATGTTCATCGCAGCACTGTTTATAATAGCCAGGACATGGAAACAACCTAGATGTCCATCAGCAGATGAATGGATAAGAAAGCTGTGGTACATATACACAATGGAGTATTAGCCGTTAAAAAAAATACATTTGAATCAGTTCTGATGAGATGGATGAAACTGGAACCGATTATACAGAGTGAAGTAAACCAGAAAGAAAAACACCAATACAGTATACTAACACATAATGATGACCCTGTACGCAAGACAGCAAAAAAGACACAGATGTGCATAGCAGACTTTTGGACTCAATGGGAGAGGGAGAGGGTGGGATGATTTGGGAGAATTGCAGTGAAACATGTATACTATCATGTAAGAATCGAATCACCAGTCTATGTCCGATGCAGGATACAGCATGCTTGGGGCTGGTGCACGGGGATGACCCAGAGGGATGTTGTGGGGAGGGAGGTGGGAGGGGGGTTCATGTTTGGGATCGCATGTACACCCGTGGTGGATTCATGTCAATGTATGGCAAAACCAATACAGTGTTATAAAGTAAAATAAAGTAAAAATAAATAAATAAATAAATAAAACAGTACTAGACAGTAAACACTCAAGGATATTAATTACTAATATTCTTTATTCAAAATGGCATACCCTATAATCATTAAAAATAATAATTAGGGCTATTTTGTAATATGTTCCAAAAACTTTAAGTTCAAACTCAGTTATTAATTCAAACTCACAGTCTTTATTCTCAGAAATAATTGCAGATGACAAGGATTGGTATTCAGTAAAGTTCATCATAATGTTTGTTCTAAGAGAGAAGTTTTAGAAGAAATCTAACTGGAAATTCAGATTGGTTTCAAAAGTTGTAAATCCATATCTCAGAGTGCTATATGATCTTTAAAATCTCTTTTAGAAGAATGCCAATAACACAGGGAAATGTTCACTATATATTACATGAAAGAAATAAAACAATATGATCCTTGTGAAGTTAGCTTTAATCAGTTTTAGATTAGAAAACTAAATAACTTAAAATTTGTCAGAACTAACCTAATTATTTTGAGTGAATGAAAGTTCTAAGTCAATTTCATGAGCTCTTTTGAATTGACTTTGCATCCTACGAGTTTCCCTGGTGTCTCAGACAGTAAAGAATCCACAGGAGACCCAGGTTGAATCCCTGGATTGGGATAATCCCCTGGAGAAGGGAATGGCTACCCACTCCAGTATTCCTGCCTGGAGAATTCCATGGACAGAGGAGCCTGGTGGGCTACAGTTCATGGGGTCACAAAGAGTCAGACACGACTGAGCAACTAACACTCTCACTTTGCATCCTACATTTTGCTGAGCTTAACTTTTTTCCTTCCTACTTATGAATTAAAATAATAAACAATTTGATCAGCAAATACTTTTTGGAATTATACCGAATGTTTCCCTTGGTTTTTTGGTTTTGTTTAGTTGCTAAGTCATGTCCAACTCTTGTGACCCCATGGACTGTAGCCGCCAGGATCCTCTGCCTATGGGATTTCCCAGGCAAGAGTACTGGGCTTAGTTGCCATTTCTTTTTCCAGGGGATCTTCCTGATCCAAGGTTCGAACTTGGGTCTTCTGCATTACGGGTAGTCTCTTGCATTGCAGGAGGGTTCTGCACCAGCTAAACCACAGGGAAGCCCAGTGTTTTATGTTAACAAATCATATTTGTGACCCATGAGGATGTGATGTGGCTGATTAAACTTCTCTTAACAGCTCAAAGATTACTTTAGGTAAATATAGCCACTGCATGTTTCTTTCATTTACATCTGTTTTTTCCTTTTCTTTCCTATGCAGTGGGAAAAGGTAGAGGAAGTCAACTCTTCTGAGGAAAGAAAAGAGCATTCCCAAGCTCACATTTGCTGTGTTGATATATCACAAATTATGTCTATTATATGGCACAACAAATCACAGAAAATTTTAATAAAAGATAATAGGTAATGGAAAAAGTTATTACTCCCATGAAACAGAATCATAGGTGACAGCATGCCAGCTATTTCATGTACATTTGACAGTAAAACCTCCTCAGTTGCTCCATTAAATATTATCATTTTAAAGACAGTTTTTTACACAAAAGAACAATCTATGAAAAGAAAATACAAAATACTGCAATTTTATACTATATGTTAAAATTAATAGTGATCTTGAGCAGATATCCTGAAGAATATAAAAATGACTTTCAACAGTGGTCAACAGCAGTAGAGCAAAACTGTTTTGCCTTAAGGTAATAAACTTTTTTTTTCCTTCTCTGAGTTCCAGAATATTTATAGGTATTTATAGATAAGTTATGTGACAAATTATATAATTATAAAATCTGACACACTGAATCAGATTAAAGCAGTTCTCTTCTTATCAGTAAAATTTTTATTATTGATACATATCTTTACTATGACATCAGTAGCTGAGAAAGTAAGATACGATAGAAGGAGATGAAACGAGAGTGTGAGAAAAATATGACTAATGATATGGTAAAAGTAGAGCCTATGATGGAATTGGTGATCTGAGTAATTGGCTAGGGTGGGGTGTTTATTATTTGGGGTTTATTTTGTATTATTTCTTGAATAATATGTAATTAACACCAACATTTAGGTTTAATCAGAATTTCAATTGAAAATTACCTTGTTATAATGTTACTGGCAACATTTAAAAGCTGCATAATTAATAATACAAATTACTTAACACAGGGCACAATGACTTTTAAAATACGTTATAAAAAAACTTGATATTCCTACAACCATTGAAACATAATAATTAGCTTTTAACAATTTTATTTTCTTGACCAGCAGTATTTGTATTTTGTTAGACCCCTAAAAGGCCAGTCTAAAGCAAGTGAATATTCTCAGGAACCTTCTTCATTGTCCTTGAAATGCAGGGCAAAAAGTAAGCACGATGGACACACCCTAACGGAAGACATCTATGCCCTCCTCAAAGCAGTTAATGAAGAAAGCTTTTCCTGAGGTCAGAACCACTGTGCATTCCTCCCTGCATTTCTCTAAGAAGGGTCTTTTCTACTCTGAATGTTTCTTGTCTTCAAAACCCCTTAGCCTATTCTTCATTTCCACACCTACAAATACAACACAGAAATCTCACTGCAGAAATATACTAAAAATATGGATCTAACTATTCCCCATTTCAGGGACTCAGACTGAACAGGTACAGAGTGTTTATTTCTACCGGGTCAGGGAACAGAGGATACTCACAGTCTACCAAACATGAAATACTAACATACTTGACAGGCATCCTAGGAAAACTCAGTGAGCAGGATGGAAAAGCATTAGCATAGTCAGTGTTCTCATATTCACCGATATCTAAGGAAAATGCTAATAAATGTTCTCTTTCTCTCCCCTCTCTCCATCCCTCAACCTCCCCGCCGCCACCACATATATACCCCTCTCATTCTTTGCTTCCTATCATAGGCTAGCTTTACTTGACACATGCTACTTCTGAGAAAAAACAGGTGAGCATGAGTGAGGGACACTATGATAAAAACGTGGAAATATGATATCTGAACTGAAAATGTTAGTCACTCAGTCGTGTCCGACTCTTTGTGACCTGGGCTGTAGCCCACCCTCCAGGATCCTCTGTCCATGGGATTTTCCAGGCAAGAATACTAGAGCAGGTTGCCACTGCATTCTCCAATTATGATATCTGGGAACACAAGAAAAATAACACAAAAATGTACAACAATGATGGATATGAAATAGAAAGTCATAACCTTAAACACTATAAGGCATGGAGCAAAATAAATAAATAAATAAAAATAAAAAATAACAGGCACTTTAAGGCATTATTCTCAGAAGTCCTAACATGTGGTGTCACTTGGAAAATAACTGGTTACAGCCTACAATGAGATGTGTAGTTAGAAGACACTCTCTGGTCTCCGGTTTAAACTTTGGCTCCAGACCTGATGAGCTGTCTGACTTCGAATGAGCCTCAGAAATTCTGAGTCTCCATTTACTATCTATAAAGCTGGATAATATATCATAGTAGTTGCAAGTTACATATGTTCAATTGCATGATGAACTTGTTTAGCAGGATGCCTGATATAGCATTGTATCCAAAATATGTTAATATATTATGTTGAAATACCTTTATTAATAATCATAACATGCTTTGGAAAAGATAACAATAGAGCCACTGAATGGGGGAAAACAGATTAATATGAGAAAAGAATTCCTATTCTGATGTCCTGAAATAAAATATCATACACCTGGAAAGAGTAAGTGGCTGTGTTAGAAGTCCCCCTTTAAGAGCACAGGACTTTCAGATCTTGCCCTTCTGGTGTTTGGGTGAGGGTCTACATTTTCTGTGGTGAAAGAGGATTAGACAAAATCTGGATCTTACCATCTCTGAAGTTAGCAATGTTCAAATCCACTAAGAATTAAATTATTCCCTCTTATTTATGAGAATATAAGAAAAGGGCTTCTAATTAGAAGACGACACATGGTAACATTAAAGATAAACCTTTGTTCCATGAAAACAAAAATAAACTTCCATTGGAGATTAAAGGAATGCTCTCCAGTCTCTTTAGCAAATACTGAAAAAAAGTGCAAAATTGGAGGAAGCACAAACATAATGAACATAGACACAGCAGGGCAGCTGCTGCAAAGGAAGGATTTGGTTGAGCCCTGGGGACGTTCTTTGCAAAAACTCTTGCTTCTGTGTCATGGAGATATGTAGGGACTGTAATAGTCTGGACCAGACCCAGAAGAAACAAAGTGAAGATGTCTTACCTTCCATAGTGCTCATTTATTTGTGATTTATACTGAAAAACAAAGTTCTAGTCACAGACACTACCACAATGGGAAAAGGATTTGAAAAGACTGTTTGACACAAACACACCATTCCAGAAAACCAAAAGGATCCACATGTTGGCACAAACAGGGTCCCTTGTTTCATGATTCCAAATGCTGCTTCATGAGGATTTTAAAACGTTGAAGGCATGAAAAATACTACTCAAAATTCACCTCATTTAATGCCGCACCCTTTAATTTATTTTATTGCCTCAAGGGTGGAAAAGGCATGTTCCTTACTGTCTGTGAGACAAGAAGCAGTGCCAAGCTAATGCTAATGGGAATTCTGTGGCCAGAGCCCACACGAAGATGTCTGTGCACACTCCAGTTTGAGATTTACCTGCTTTCATGAAAGAATATAATCATATGCACCTCAGAAGAGACAGCCTTTGAGCTTAAAACTATTGTCTGAAACACCACACCTATTCAGCCTTTCGAGAATATAAAACATCAGAATTAAATTCTATATGGTACTCAATATGGAACTTTTGAAACATTTTAAAGTATCCCAGGTACTATTAAAAGAGCAACTTTCTTTGAAACTGAGCTAAAGAGGTGCATTTTCCATAAACAAATAGTTAACACAAGACACAGGTACACATTATGTTGGGTAAGCACATCAATAAACAAACGTAGTGTAGAAGTATCTCCCCCTGACCTTGGATAGCAGAGCATCCCTGGAGATGCTGCAGTTGGTTTCGCTTGGATTCAAACTCTCCAGAGGCTGGAACATCTCAATATGCAATCAGAAGCCTTTTAGGTCTTATTTTCTAAAATTTCACTCTTCAAATTGGTAAATTGCCAAATTAGAGTTAGGAATAAGGAGAACGCTTGAATAAACCTAAGAGACTTTGGTCATTGGAAGTTTCATGTGTACATCGGCACTTTTAATAAACAGTCTGTGAAGCAACATCTGCTTGATATTCTGTAATAACCTATATGGGAAAAGAATTTGAAAAAGAACAGATGCGTGTATATGTCTAACTGAATTGCTCTGCTACACATCTGAAACTAACACAACATTGTTAATCAACTATTCAGTTCAGTTCAGTTCAGTCACTCAGCCGTGTCCGACTCTGCCACCCCATGAATCACAGCACGCCACGCCTCCCTGTCCATCACCAACTCCTGGAGTTCACTCAGACTCATGTCCATCGAGTCGGTGTTGCCATCCAGCCATCTCATCCTCTGTCGTCCCCTTCTCCTCCTGCCCCCAATCCCTCCCAGCATCAGAGTCTTTTCCAATGAGTCAACTCTTTGCATGAGGTGGCCAAAGTACTGGAGTTTCAGCTTTAGCATCATTCCTTCCAAAGAACACCCAGGGCTGATCTTCTTCAGAATGGACTGGTTGGATCTCCTTGCAGTCCAATACTCCAATATAAAATAAAATTTTTTAAACTTTAAAAAAATTAAAAACACATTCAAAATCTCAAATGAAAGAATCTCACTGAAATTTTCCTTGCACAAAAGAAATTTCTCCAACCAAAGACTGTCCACAATGACTACAACTAAGAGCAAGTGGCTGATTTGTTATAATACAAAAATCATTTCAGCTGAAATTTTGGCTCAGTATCATCTGGGAAGATGCCTTCTTCCAAAAATAGTTCACCTATAGCTTTATAGATACTATATGAACATTAACTACTTTTTAGAGAACAAACTGCTTTTAGGTATCCTTAAAAACAGATTTTCCCATTTTAGTGATATATTTCACATTTGAAACTTTAAATAATATCACTTGATGTTTGCCAATGCTTAGTTAGTTTTATTAGGCTGCCTTTTCTGCTAGCCTCACTTCTAACCACATAGTTGGAAAGCAGTAAAAAATTTCTGAAAATTTTTTTAAGTCAAACTTAATTGGCCTTAACCTTGTTATTGATAAGTTTGCTTGTTTTACCACAGACTTTTAAATTGGAAGGCACCATAAAGTTTATAAATGAAATCTTCTCATTTTACAGTTGAGAACACTCAAGGATGCTGAAATGTTTTCACAGAACCAGTATGAGAAATCAGGTCTCCTAATTGTAAGTCTCTGCCTTTCTACCATGTGTTAGATGAAGCCGGAGCCCATCATTGCTTTCCAGCATTGAAGACTGAAACAGAACTTGGATTTCAGGTATGAAATCTACTATTTGAAATTCCAAATAGCAATAATAACTGCAAAAAAACAGGACTGGAAAAGTGAGTCCAATTTCTCATTTACAGGTTAACTACTGAAGTTCAAGTGATTTGCTTATTTCCATGTTTCAAAAAATCATTCTGCTAATCTTTTTAATTCTTATTATTAATAATGTAGCTGATAAAAGGGCTGATAGTATGATTATAGCAAAGTGGTTTTCAACCAAAATTACAATAAGTCAACACAAATGGTAGTGTTGTTATAAGTAGTCTCTCTCAGATTCCAGATAATTCATTTTTGTATGTTCTGCAAAATTCAGAACAGTGTTTTTGGCACAGAGCAGGCACTTAACAGTTTTTGTGAAATGTCACTATCATGTATCAGGAAGCTGGAGAAAAGAATGTGATATTTTACAGATATATGTGCTATAACATAGCTTTACCAATGCTTTTTATGCTATTAATATTACATAGAAACACTGCAAGTATTTGCAATGTTGTTATTTGAAAACTATAATTACCTTTAATTAATCTACTATTACTAGTCACAAGCCATTCTATAATTAAAGAATAAGTTTTAAATTAATTAATAAAAGCACTCACTTTCATTTTGATAACCTTTCTGTCTTCATGAATAGCCAAACTTTAAAGAGTAAAGACTGGGTTAACTTCAAAACTAGATTGATTGAGCAAAATATGTTTATTTCTATATGATAAAATACCAAAATTATAGACTTTGCACCCTCCTTTTCAAGGTACTTAATAACAACGCTCAAAACCCATGTAAAGTTTTTATCCTAATATATTGACAATTCATTGAGTACTTTGAACTTACATAACTTTGGGCAAAAATCCATTAGTGTTTAAAAATAAAAGTAAATGGATATCATAACGTTAAACATTCAGGAAAACTGGGTAGAAATAAATTACAGAATAAATGTATAAAAGCTTTGAAATGAATACTATGTAAAAACAACAAATGATTTCATATGGAAAATACTTGTCAATTTAATTTTATCTATGAAAATTTAGAATGTGATGAATCTGTTTTTAACTTTGTTTTCGGTTTCTATTTTCCTCCTGTAACACTTAAGACTCCTGTTTTATTCTACTAGACTTTTTTTCCCACAGTATATTACTCCATTTCAGACCTGCAACAATCACTTCATGCTAAGGAGTACTGATCTCCAGTATATAATCCTGAGACCTCTTCTTAACTCTAGATATGCTTTTCTGTCCTTCTATCCTGAATTTTCATCACGATGTTCCTTTAGTATCTTCAACTCTAGGCATCTAAGTTAGCTAATTATTTACTCTCCCTCTCCCATCCTAATTGAACATTTCCTTATATATTTCTAATGCCCCAGGATTTAAAACCTTACTATTAATTTTGACCCCTCCCTGTTATAATTCTTTCCTCTTCTATCTGTTTCTGCTACCATGACCACACTCAGGCTGTGTCATATAATAGATTGTCTTTGTTATTCACAGGGGGCCTTGACCTCCTGGGAGAGGGTAGGGGCTGAAGATTGAGTTCACACACAGGGTCAATAATTCAATCAATCCTGCTTAGGTAATAAAGCCCCAATAAAAACTCTGGCACAAGACTCAAGTGAGTTTCCTGGTTGCTGAACACACTGATGTGCCAGGAGGGTGATACATTCTGTGGGGAGAGGCCACTAAAGATCTGTTTTCAGGACCCTTCTAGACCTTCCTTCGAAGAAGGCAATGGCACCCCACTCCGGTACTCTTGCCTGGAAAATCCCATGGACGGAGGAGCCTGGTAGACTGCAGTCCATGGGGTCGCCAAGAGTCAGACACAACTGAGCGACTTCATTTTCACTTTTCACTTTCATGCACTGGAGAAGGAAATGGCAACCCACTCCAGTGTTCTTGCCTGGAGAATCCCAGGGATGGGGGAGCCTGGTGGGCTGCCGTCTATGGGGTTGCACAGAGTCAGACACGACTGAAGTGACTTAGCAGCAGCAGACCTCCCGTATCTGTGTCATTTGGCTGGTATTGATTTGTATCCTTTATAACACAACTATAATAAGTAAGTGCTTTTCTGAATTCTGTGAGTTGTCCTAGTAAATTATCAAGCCAATTACCTTGTGGGAATTCCCAATTTTGGGACGAGTTAGTCCAAAGTATGGACAGCCTGAGAACCATGGAACTTGCAGCTGGCATCTGAAACACTGCCCTCAACTTATAGAGTCAAGGCTAATGCCAGGTGGTTAATTTAGCATAGGAATGCACTGCTGTGGTGCAGGTTGCCACATAAAATACAGAATATCAGTTAAATATGAATTTCACATAAGTAATAATATTTTACAAATATGTCCCTAAATTGCATAGGACATATTTATACCAGAAGTTCACAAATTATATTTAATTGGGACTCCTGATTTTTCTGTTTGCTTTTTTTTTTTTTTTTTTTTTTTTTTGCCTAAATCTGACAACCACACACCCTAAGCCAGATTCTCGTGACTCCTCGCCTAGTGGTCTCATAATATCCATTCCTTTCCCCGGGCTGTATATCCTTCTAACTCTTCATTACATCCTCTACTTAGATTATTCTTAAACACAGTTTTGAGTACGCATTGCTTTATCCAGAACTCTGAGTGGCTTCTCACTACCTATATAAATACAGATTAGCTGGCCTGGTACTCAAAAACCATTTACAAGACACCACGAACTTTGCAAATTAGTCAGCTCCAATCCTGAATGCACTATATACCAGTTGGGTAAAATAGATGGGGAAAAAGTGGAAGCATTGACAGATTTTATTTTCTTGGACTCCAAAATCACTGAGGACAGTGACTGCAGTCACAAATTAAAAGACACTTGCTTCTTGGAAGAAAAGCTATGATAAACCTAGACAGCGTATTCAAAACCAAAGACATCACTTTGCCAACAAAGGTCCAAACAGTCAAAGCTATGGTTTTTCCAGAAGACGTGCATGGATGTGAGAGTTGAATCATAAAGAAAGCTGAGTGCCAAAGAATTGCTTTTGAACTGTGGTGTTGGAGAAGACTCTTGAGAGTCCCTTGGACAGCAAGGCAGTCAAACCAGTCAAACCTACAGGAAATCAACCCTGAATATTCATTGGAAGGACTGATATAAAAGCTGAAGCTCCAGTAATTTGGTCACCTGATTAGAAGACCTGACTCATTGGAAATGATCCGGATGCTGACAAAGATTGAGGGCATGAGGAGAAGGGGGCGACAGAGGATGAGATGGTTCGATGGCATCATCTACTCAATGGACATGAGTCTGAGCAAACTCCGGAAGCCAGTGAAGGACAGGGAAGACTGCTGTGCTGCAGATCATGGGGTGGCAAAGAGTCGGACACGACTTAGTGACTGAACTACAACAATTATTATATTGTTCTTCTCTTCAGTCTGCCTGTTCTGTCTTTAAAATCAGCCTAGAGGTTAACATGAAGAAAAGAGAGCTTCAGATATGGACCTCAATACGCTGGACGACTAAAGGACTGTGCTCACTGAAGTGTGCTTTGGCAAGATGTTATAATTTTATGTGGTGGGATATATTGGGAACTGTTAACCAGCTTTTATCTACCACCTCTGTGGACAATACTGTCAGCCCTCACCTTTCCCTCCACCATTCTGTAAGCCTTCACTCTCATTGTCTCAGGGATGGAATCACACATCAGAAAGACATAGAAAACAACGGTGCCAATTCTTGTCATTTGAGTTGCAAAAGCTAAGACTGCACAGAACTGTAATCATAGATGAGTTTTGGGGAAAGATGTGATGACCCATGCCAAGCTTTCTTTGGCTTTGCCCTCAGGATAGAGTAAGGATTCTCAGGATGGAAGAGAACTGATGAGTGGCTAAATGACAGTCTCTGAGAGTGAATCAGCATTTTCCTTTCCCTTAGTCAGTCCTAGGAGGTGGATTTTCAGTATTCCCTCCCAGTAAGTTAATTAGTAGGGTACCAAACAGGGCCCGCATTCATTTACCCAGGGGAAGGCCAGATGGACCTAAGCACCCTCACTGTCTCCTCATCCCCTCACACTACAAGGGAAGACTATATCCCAAACACCACTCTAAGCAATTTATTATAGTGACTAATTAAAGACCAAACTATATGAGGTAGTTGGGCTTACCAGGTTGTGCGAGTAGTAAAGAACCCAGCTGCCAATGCAGGAGACATGAGAGATGCGGGTTCAATCCCTGGGTGGGGAAGATTCCCTGGAGAAGAGAACAGCACCCCACTCCATTTTTCATGGCTAGAGAATTCCATGGACAGAGGAGCCTGATGAGCTACAGTCCATGGGTTCACAAAGAGTCGGACACAACTAAAGCAACACAGCATGCACACATATAAGGCGGTAGTTAGCATCTCCATTTATTAGTGTTAACTGTGAGATTCAAAAGGATTGGAGTCTGGCCCAGTGTCACCCAGGTAATTAGTGACATAACCAGGCAGTCTGTGTCAGACTACACTGAACCACTTCTCAAAGATGTGAAAAGAACAGAATTGTATTCCTGGCAAGACTGAGTTTGTGTCCTGTATTTCATATGCATTTTGCTTATTTTGGAGGGATCTTATTTTGGAGGGATGCTTATTTTGGAGGGATGCTTATTTTGGAGGGATCTTGTGAAAAGCAATCTCTGTCCTCCTTTTCTGTTTAAGTCCGCTGTGCTCTGCACATGTTGCTGCTAAGCATGCTGCTTATTGTATTACAGTGTCCTCTCTGGAAGACCATGGAACTAATTTCTCTCTATGCTTAGCACTGGAAATAGCTGGGCTTCTCCTGAGCACTCTGTGTCTTGTAGAAAAACCAACAGTTCAATCTTATTCCTCTGTCTTCATTGGCTGCTATATAGCTTGGAGCCACATGTTAAGCTTGCTGTGGCAAGTCTGTAAAGTCATGGCCTGTGTTGTGCACACTCACCATCCTCTTCTAGCCTAACTTTCCCTTCGCTTTGCTTTCCACCTATTTTAATTTACTTTATCTGTCAGTAATGTACATATCTTAGTGAAACACCTTAAATCCTTTCTGAGAAAGGCAGGTTGTAAATACATGCAAATATTATTTTTCTTTGCTTTCAAACACATCACTCTTAGATCTTTCTTGGTCAGCAGAAGGACCCAATGATTGCTTTATAGCAGTAATGCCATTCCTTCATTGGCACATTTCATCCATAGAGTACAGAAAGGATAAGCAAGCTGTGAAGGGCACAGTGTGCTTTCTATTCCCTCTTCTCCATTTTCAAATCCAAGGATTGTGGTGAAAAGAAACATTGCCATATGAAGTGCAGTGCAAGGGCTAAGGATACAGGCTCTGACATCAGAATTGATTCACATCTAAGTTTTGCTACCCACGGCCAAGTGACCTTGGGCAAGTTACTTAATTTTTCTAGTGCCTCAGTTTCCTCATCTATAAAATAGGGCTAAAATAGTAACCCACATTCCTGTAGTTACTGTGAACATTAAATTAATGTAGGGGAACATTTTTTTGCTTTTGAGAGGTGCTCAAGGCCACTGAAAGGGCAGGAGAGGTAGAGAATTAGAAAGAGAATCTTCTGAACATTGCTAAGGTTGTAGAATAGTCTCAGTGTAACTTATGCAAGGCCACCAAAAAGCAATGTAAAAAATCCAGAAATTGCATTTTCCATAAATTATATGAATCATATTTTTTACCCTTCAAAAGGATGAACTATAAATTTTTATTTGAATTTTCAAATGCTCTTTTAAGCATTAAAATTCTGTTCAGCATGGATTAAGTTAGTAACCCCACTCAAACTGGGATTTAAAGACCATCAGAGAAGATCTTTTATATACTCTTTGGGAAAACTACTGTGAGAAATACATTTTCTCTTTCAAGAACTTTTTTTCTCATGCAAAGAGACATTCTCATAAAATACTTGTTAAGCCTTCACTTGTCCAGTCTTAGAAGACGAGTGCATAAATATATTTGAGCGCATTAAATTCACTCAGAACATTTTTCAGAAACTATTGAGCTGATAAAAGATAGGATATGTGATAAACACCTCTGCCTTCGAGGAGATTACAACCTGATAATGTACAGGGACATGGAACCGAATACTGCATGCCAAAACATGCAAACGCACACACACATACAATTGCCGTACTGTGAAATCAAGTACCAACATAGAGAATCTGACAGAGCATCGTAGGGAACAACTGATTTGCTTAGTGAGAACAAAAGAGGAAAAAAAGGAAGAACAGGAGAAAAGGATGGAGACTGAGAGAGAGTGGGAGAGGGTGAGCGAGGGAGAGGGAGCGAAGAGAGGGAAACACAACAGGCATTGCAGGCATGATTTGCAACATAGGTCTTGAAAGATGAGAAGGCATTTGCTCTTGTTCGCATGTGGGATGGGAGTTGGGGGAATTCCAGGTCGGGAAATAGTACATGAAAGGGACGGATGGCTTCTGGGGAGCGATGGACAGGGCATACCTTGAGAGCGGACAAGGAGACGTGTTCCGACTACCTGCAGGCAGCAGAAAACCACCCAGCATTTTCATGTTGGGATAAACATGATCAGATTTGCCTTTTCAAAAGGTAGAAGTGTAGAATGTGTCTTGAAGGACAGTGAGGGTGGGAAGAACAGTTACCAAAGGGGAAGGGGAAGTGAAGCCTCTGCATTGAGAGCTGTTTCTCACCTGCAGCTTTGGCCTGACAAGCTGCCTATAGTTCTAGCTTCTTCCACATGATTCTTCTCCTGTGTTTTTCTCTTTCACTCAGGGAAGGTCATGATTTCTTGCTGTTGTTAATATCTAGATTGCATCAGGTACACTCTCATCACCTCTATGCTCAATTCCTTAGAATAAATTTCCTAAGTACTCGGAGTTGTTTCCGTTTCCTAGTTAGAGCCTGACTGATATACCTTAGCACTAATCTAGGGGAGAGGTGACGAGGGTCCTAACAAAAGAAGAGACAGTGCACATCAGAGGAGACAGCGGATTTAGAAAATGGATTTGCCGAATTTTGTGACGGGTATGTGAGTGAGCTGGGGCGGGATGAATCATAGCTATTCTGACCTTTCCGGCAGGCCTCCTGAACAGAACTGATGTTTTTAAAAAATAGATAATATGGGACTAATAGCTTCTCAGGTGGCTCAGTGGTAAAGAATCCACCTGCCAATGCAGGAGACACAGGACAAACCATAGCTTTGACTATACACACCCAATTTACCTGATTCATGGACGTTCCAGGTTCCCATGCAATACTGTTCTTTACAGCATCAAACTTTACTTTCACCACCAGATACAGCCACAACTGGCATCGTTTCCACTCTGGCTCATCCTCTTCATTCTTTGTTTATTTCTCTGCTCTTTCCCAGTAGTATATTAGACATCTATGAGTCTGGGGGTTCATCTTTCAGAGTCATATCTTTTCTGCCTTTTCATATTTACTGTTCATGGAGTTCTCATGGCAAGAATACTGAAGTGATTTGCCATTCTCTTCTCCAATGGAGGGCTTCCCTGGTAGCTCAGCTGGTAAAGAACCTACCTACAATGCAGGAGACCCTGGTTCGATTCCTGGGTGGGGAAAGACTTGCTGGAGAAGGCATAGGCTACCCACTCCAGCATTCTTGAGCTTCCCGGGTGGCTCAGCTGGTAAAGAATCCGCCTGCAATGCAGGAGACCTGGGTTTGATCCCTGGGTTGGAAAGATCCCCTGGAGAAGGGAATGGCTACCCACTCCAGTATTCTGGCCTGGAGAATTCCATGGACTGTATAGGTCATGGGGTCGCAAAGAGTCAGACATGACTGAACGACTTTCACTTTCACCATCTCCAGTGGAGCAAATTTTGTCAGACCCTGACTAGCAGGGACATGCCCTTCAGCTTCTTAACATAGCTAGACGACATAGCTGGTGCTCTGGTTGTCCCACTGCTGGTGGGATAAATTACACCATTTCTAAAATTAGATAATATATTGGTACTACTACATAGCTTTTTCAAAATTCTGAATTGAATACCGGGCACAACTCCTGGCATGTGCTGATCCATCAGGAGTGCCAAACAATCTATTGCAATTTTCAACTGAAGCTCCCTTTTAAATTGTGAACAAGGCTAAAATAGCATGCAGTCATTTATATGAGTAAAATTCAATTTTCATACAATCATCACCACCAAGACTGAGAGCTAGTAGGTAACTATTTTGTGTCACATATTGTATACTGATAATCTCACAACAAAGAACTATGTAATTATCTAGAAGGGTCCTCAAAGATCCAGCTCTTTAGGCTCTTTATTTTAGATATGAGAAAATCATGACTAGGGGGTTAGTTACTGGGAGATCACATTTCATTCAGTTCAGTTCAGTTCAGTCGCTCAGTCATGTCCGACTCTTTGCGACCCCATGAATCACAGCACGCCAAGCCTCCCTGTCCATCACCATCTCCTGGAGTTCACTCAGACTCGCATTCATCGAGTCAGTGATGCCATCCAGCCATCTCATCCTCGGTCGTCCCCTTCTTCTCCTGCCCCCAATCCCTCCCAGCATCAAAGTCTTTTCCAATGAGTCAACTCTTCGCATGAGGTGGCCAAAGTACTGGAGTTTCAGCTTTAGCATCATTCCTTCCAAAGAAATCCCAGGGTTGATCTCCTTCAGAATGGACTGTTTGGATCTCCCTGCAGTCCAAGGGAATTGAAATATAAGAACAAGAAATACCATATCGAGTCATATGTATCTGTCATTACACCTGGACCTCCTAGAATTCTGCTGCTTGACAGTCACAATGATCCATTTCATCCTATAATTCTATATGGTTTTTATGACTTTATTTAAAATGGCTTCTAAAGTAAATCTATAAGCACCTCATGAATTATAAACTCATCATGGATAAGAATTTATGCCTGTTTCTAGCCTACTTCCAAAAGTGCCTAGTAAAAGGCCTCACAGAAAGTTTACATGAAGGAGCCACATAATGGTGATGATTCAGAGCATTAAAATATTAACCATTATCTGACTTCATTTCCCTTCCTATTTTTCCCATTTCTTAGAATCCTGCCTGTTATTTAAGACTCAGTTCAAGCCCAGACTCAGTTAATGATGTCTCTCCTGACTGCATCAGCCAACCCACATTCCTTTCTTTCCTACCTACCTATTTGCTTTCCGTCAAATACCCATCCATGGAAGTACCAATTTCTGCCTAATTATTTAAGTGTTTTAGCATAATGTCCACATCATCTTTCAGATTCCCTCAAATCATTTATCATATTCTACCTTTTATGTTCATCTTCATCAAAGCTCATCAAAGATGAGGTATAAATAATGTCCATCAGTACATCCTTTTTATACTCTCCAAAGTACCATTATTACTATACTTTCTCTGGTTTTAAGGAAACCATCCATTTCCAGAACTCTAAGTTTTGCTAAATAAGTTATATCCAACTTTTATCTAAACTTCATGGGTGAAATCATGTATGTTCTCAGATACTATTGTTCCAGTGTAAAATTACAGATATTTTGAGTCATCCTCCCAATTCAGAAGCTATCCTTTTATTGCCCTGCTGAACAAATGTTATCTGAAATGGTCTTCATTCCCATTTCATATTTTAAACTATAGTAAACATATATGCAAATAGTATAATGTTACTGTGTTGTAAAGGTTAAAATAACATTTTCTACCTTGCTTTGAATGATGAAAGCAAATCCTGATGAAAGAAAACTTGAAAATAAGAAAATAATATTGACAAAGGTATTTACTAAAAAACATTTCTATATATTAATACTTTCCAATAATCTATATTGAAAATAAAAACATTTCATTACACATTTGGAATCAACTGTGCTTTACAATCTTAATATAAACATTTTCACACTATCTAATAGTCATCTGATAATTTTTTAAAAATTTAAGTACTCTCTAGGATTCATAGTATTCATAGAGATGTCATACAGGGAAATTATTCTATTGATCAGAGAAAAAGAATAAAAGAACAATATTAACTATTTCAAATATATTAAGAGATGCATCATCAAGCCTGTCCTTATTCAAAATGTAGTCTTTTAAAAATCTAGTCTATTCTACCATACATTTGGACATTAAAGAAGTGACCACCAGAGGTGCTGCGGACCCAAGGGGACCCACTTTTATTCATCTTTGTCAGGAGCTCTATCTACTACCACTTCTATGAACTTCATTTTAAAGACAAGCTGTGCCTTTTATTTGGCTTCCCAGGTGGAAGAGTGGATAAGAATCTGCCTGCCAATGCAGAAGGTACAGGTTCATTCCCTGGATCAGGAAGATCCCCTGGAAAAGGAAATGGCAACCCACTCCAGTATTCTTGCTTAGGAAATCCCATGGTCAGAGGAACCTGGCGCACTACAGTCCTTTGGATCATAGAGTTGTACGTAACTGAGCACCTAACATGCCTCTATTCACATGCCTGAATTTTATTATGATGCTGGGCCCAAGGATGCAAAAACCTTTGGGATGTTAATGAATGAAAACTTGGAAGTACTATTGTCTGTTATACCAGTTTTCAATTTATTGTTTCAACTCCAATTTCAGCTTTGTGATACAGACATATCTTATTGTGTTTTGTTTTATTATTTATTAGTCTGTTTGCTGTAGGTTTTTCATACTACTACTAAGTCACTTCAGTCATGTCCGACTCTGTGCGACCCCATAGATGGCAGCCCACCAGGTTCCAGTGTCCCTGGGATTCTCCAGGCAGGAACACTGGAGTGGGTTGCCAGTTCCTTCTCCAATGCATGAAAGTGAAAAGTGAAAGTGAAGTCACTCAGTCGTCATGGATGGTCTTAATTATGTTGAATATGCTCAGTTGGTCAGTTGTGTCTGACTCTTTTTGCTACCCCACGGGCTGCAGCCTGCCAGGCTCCTCTGTTCATGGGATTTTTCTCGGCATGAGTACTGAAGTGGGTCACCATTCCTTCTTCTAGTGGATCCTCCTGACCCGTGTGTCCTGTGTCTCCTGCATTGCAGGCTGACTTTTTATCCCTGAGTCACTGGGGAAGCCCCTATGTTGAAATATGTTTCCTCTATACCCACTTTGATGAGAGTTTTTGTCATGAATAGATACTGAATTTTATCAAATTGGTGATATTTGTGTGATTTTTACCTTGCCTTTTGTTACTGTAGTATATCACATTGATTGACTTGCATATGTTGAACCATCTTTGTAATCTTAGAATAAATCCAAATTGATCAAAATAAATAAATAAATAAATAAAAATTCTAAGAATTTCCAAATATTTTATCTTATAAAAGGTTAAGAGTAGCTGTTTCAGACAAATAAGTTTTAAATCTTGAATATATTCTTTGCAGTGTTTCAGTGGTACTTGTTGTTCCCTCAGATTTATGTTTTAATTTATGGCAAACCCTTTCACAGAAAATCTTGCCAACAATACAGTGCTCAGAACTTCCCCTCATAGGTTATGTCTTGTTGATAGATCAGTATTTCAAAAATTGTCTATGGAAACAAACCCTGAGACAGTAGTGTGGGCTGATCATACAAACTACAATTATGCATACATTTGGAGCTACATGTTTTCTCTAACTTAAATCTCAAATTTTACTGCCTTCAAAGACTTTGAGAAAAACACTGTCATATATGTAAAAAGAAAAGGCAACATTTAAATTTCAACACACTCAAGAACCTTAAGGCTTTTAATACTGTCAGACCATCTTAGTCAAAGCCCATCTGTAACATACCTATTGTTGAACAAATGTGGGTTAACTGGGTTTATTGCCACACCGCAATGTGGGAACGGCGGGATGTCTCAGCAAGGGTGTGCTAGAAACACTTTGTAGGATCTGGACCTGCATTAGACAATTTAAGGGAAAGTTTTAAAAAAGCTGAACTTTATTCTAGATTGGATGCCATCAGGAAGTAGGAGTCATTCCATGATTGGGTACCTTTAAAATTCTTATCTAAATGGTAGGAACAGAGTGGGATTAATATTAAGATTGGTTTTACAAAAGCAGTTCAGTTCAGTTCAGTCGCTCAGTCGTGTCTGACTCTGTGACCCCATGAATCGCAGCACACCAGGCCTCTCTGTCCATCACCAACTCCCGGAGTTCACTCAGACTCACGTCCATCGAGTCAGTGATGCCATCCAGCCATCTCATCCCAGTCGTCCCCTTCTCCTCCTGCCCCCAATCCCTCCCAGCATCAGAGTCTTTTCCAATGAGTCAACTCTTCGCATGAGGTGGCCAAAGTACTGGAATTTCAGCTTTCAGCATCATTCCTTCCAAAGAAATCCCAGGGCTGATCTCCTTCAGAATGGACTGGTTGGATCTCCTTGCAGTCCAAGGAACTCTCAAGAGTCTTCTCCAACACCACAGTTCAAAAGCATCAATTCTTCGGTGCTCAGCTTTCTTCACAGTCCAACTCTCACATCCATACATGACCACTGGAAAAACCATAGCCGTGACTAGATGGATATTTGGTCATATTCTAGTCTTCAAAATGCCAATGTCTTTCTTTGCCTGTGTTCAAGCAAGACCACAGTGGTTGTCTTTTTGTGTAAGCCAACATGATCACAGAAGGTCCTTACCTAGTGTTGATGGTCTAAAAACTGTTGCGTTCAACAGAACACTAGGGCCTACCTGTGCACGCCAGGCATGCTCCCTGATATAAGGGATTGCTTTTCTTTTTCTTGTTACAGAAAGAATAAAGTAGATAGGGTCACCATTTCAAGAATATATTTAAAAACAGGAACTCAACTTTATTTTACTTATGGCTATAAGCAGCTGGGTCTTATATATTTTTAGCATCACTCTGTGTTAGAAACATAAATACTCAATAACTTTTCAACCAAATAACATAAATAAATCATAATGGTTCAAATAAATCATAATGGTTCTCAACTACAAAATATCTCTGCCAAAATCTGTAAGTAGAATACCAAAGATTCAATCTGGTTTTAACAAAGCCAATGAGCTGAGAATGGGAGTGGGTGGAGAATGTAAACTATTCCGTAACCACATTGTATCTGAATTCCTATATAACAGAGCACTTCGTAATGAGCGTTAACTGAATGTGCAGGCACTGCTAGACCTTAGGAATACAATAATGAATAAGATCAAGTCCCAGCTTTCAGTGAGTATGATGCCCTATGATACAGGTATAATTTCCTCATCCTTCACATTACACTGTGAAATAAATTTGTGTCATTGCATTAAATAGTCAGAAGAAAATTAATATTAGGCTACTTGTCTTTACGGTCAATTTTGGTCCTTACTATATAGTCAATGTAAATTTTTAATTAAATTTTGGCCACTAGTTGCCGGTTCACTGGAAAGTTTTCAATATTTCGTTTAAAGTCTACAAGCATCACATACAAACTCAAGTGTGCACGGACTTTCACTGCATTCTCAATAATGAAGAAGTGTTTTCTTTTTTGCTGAGTGGGAATTTCATTTATTTTGTAATCTAATGTACATAGACTGATATGTAGATACAAAATTAACTTTTATAAGCCAAGGCAATTAAAGAAGAAATTATAAAAGAAGAAATAAAACTCACTGTTTATACATGCTGCTGCTGCTGCTGCTAAGTCACTTCAATTATGTCCGACTCGGTGCTATCCCATAGACGGCAGCCCACCAGGCTTCCGCGTCCCTGGGATTCTCTAGGCAAGAATGCTGGAGTGGGTTGCCATTTCCTTCTCCAATGCATGAAAGTGAAAAGTCAAAGTGAAGTTGCTCAGTCATGTCCGACTCTTAGCGACCCCATGGACTGCAGCCTACCAGGCTCCTCCATCCATGGGATTTTCCAGGCAAGAGTACTGGAGTGGGGTGCCATTGCCTTCTCTGGTTTATACATGAGATGATGCTAAAGCTAAACCTAGAAAATCCTGAAGATGTTACCAGGAAACTATTAGGGCTCATCAGTGAAATTTTATACAGGTGCTTGACACAAGATTAATATAATGAAATCTGCTGCATTTCTATATACTAATAACAAAATGTCAGAAAAATGAATTAATGAAATAATCTCATTTACCATTGCATCAAAAAGAACAAACTACCTAGGAATACACTGAAGGAGACAAAAGACCTATACTCCAACTGTAAGATGCTAATGAAAGAAGCTGAAGACACAAACAGATGGAAGGATATACCGTGTTCTTGGACTGAAAGGATCAATATTTTTAAAATGACTATCTGCCCAAGGCAATCTACAGATTCAGTGCAATCCCTCTCAAATTACCAATGACATTTTTCACAGAACTAAAACAGAAAAAAAATTAAAAATTTGTATGGAGACACAAAAGGCAATCTTGAAAAAGAAAAGAGTTGGAGGAATCACGCTCCCTGACTTCAGACAATATCACAAAGCTACAGTAATCAAGACAGTGTGGTACCGGCACAAAAAGAGACATATATCCCAATGCAACAGGATAGAAAGCCCTAAAATAAACCCAGGCATTTATGGTCAATTAATCTGTGACAAAGGAGGCATGAAAATACAAAGGAGAAAAAAACAGTCTCTTCAACAAGTGGTGTTGGGAAACCTGGATAGCTACATGTAAAAGAATGCAATTAGAACATTCTCTAACACCATATTTAAAAAATAAATTCAAAATGGATTAAATTAAGCACCTAAATGTAAGACTGGATACTATAAAACTCTTAGGTGAAAACATCAGCAGAGTTTTCGACATACATTGTCGAAGAGTGCTTCGACATACATTACAGCAGTAATTTTTGGATCTGCCACCTAGAGTAATGGAAATAAAAACAAAATAAACAAATGAGACCCAATTAAAATTTAAAGATGCTACACAACAAAAGCTGTAGAAAATATTTGAAAATGGTACACTGGACAAGGGGTTAATATCCAAAATATACAAATAGCTCATATAGCTTAAAATAAAATAAACAAACAATAATAAAAAAATAAACAAGCCAATCAAGAAATGGGCAGAAGACCTAAATAGATATATCTCTCCAAATAAAACATACAGATAGCCAACAGGCACAAGAAAAGATGTTCAATATCACTATATATTAGAGAAATGAAAATCAAAACTACAATGTCCCATTAGTCAGAATCACCATAATTTTAAAGTCTGTAAGTAATAAATGCTACAGCCGGTATATAGGAAAGGAATTCTCCTACACTGTTGGTATGAAAGCAAATTGGTGCAGCCACTATGGAGAACATTATGGAGGTTCCTTCAAAAACTAAAAAGATTTACATATGATCCTATAATTATACTCCTGGGTATATATCCAGAGAAAATTCTTAATTTGAAAATAATACATGCACCCCAGTGGTCACAGCAACACCATTCACAATAGGCAAGGTATGGAAGCAACCTAAATGCCTAACAGATGAATTGGTAAAGAAGAATTGGTGTATACACACACACACACACACACACACACATGTACACACGTACACACATATATACAGGCATACGCGATGGAATATTACTCAGCCATAAAAAGAATGAAATAATGCCATATGCAGCAACGTGGATAGACCTAAAGATTATAGTACAGAGTGAAATAAGTCACATAGAGAAAGACAAATATCATATGATATCACTTATATGTGGAATCTAAAAAATTGATACAAATGAAACTACTTACAAAACAGAAACAGACTCAAAACATAGAAAACACACAAAGGGGACTGCCAGGGATGGGGGGGATTGGAGAGAGAAATTAGGAGTTTGGCATTAACACACTGCTATGTATAAAAAAAAGAAAAACAACATGGACCTACTGTATAGCCTGAGGAATTATAGTCAATGCCTTATAATAACCTATAATGAAAAAGAATAGATATGTATATACCTATTATACTTATTATATACATATAACTGAAAATTACCTGAATCACTCTGCTGTACACCTGGAATTAATACAGCATTGTAAATTAAATATACTTCAATTTTTTAATGGTTAAAAAATTAAGGTTTATAAATCAAATTGGAACAAGAAGAAGCAATTAAAGTATACCTCTAAATAAAAACAAGCCAAATGTAGAAACTAACAAGTTATTAAAAAAAAATCAGCACAAAGAAAATTGCTTTAAATTTTAACTACTTTCATTTGATCTAAAAAAACATAAAGTAGTTCAGATGGCTAGTTTCACAGGGAAATAATATGCTTGACCTAATATATCCTAGATAGTGGTATCTATCTTCTTCCTTCCTCTCTATCTGGATATGATGCAATTAAACCTCTTAAGCAAAATATCTTAAAATTCCTAAATTTTAAATCAATTGGAATAGTACCATACATCACAAATATCTTTTCTTTCTCTTTATCTCATCATCAGTAAGTTCAGTTCAGTCGCTCAGTTGCATCCGACTCTGCGACCCCATGAATCGCAGCACACCAGGCCTCCCTGTCCATCACCATCTCCCGGAGTTCACTCAAACTCACGTCCATCGAGTCGGTGGTGCCATCCAGCCATCTCATCCTCTGTCATCCCCTTCTCCTCCTGCCCCCAATCCCTCCCAGCATCAGAGTCTTTTCCAATGAGTCAACTCTTTGCATGAGGTGGCCAAAGTACTGGAGTTTCAGCTTTAGCATCATTCCTTCCAAAGAACACCCAGGGCTGATCTCCTTTAGAATGGACTGGTTGGATCTCCTTGCAGTCCAAAGGACTCTCAAGAGTCTTCTCTAATACTTCTAAAAACCTCTATAATGAGCTACCATTTTCCCCAAACTTAGAAAAATCAATATTAAATAAAATGTCCCCAGTGTTTTTCTCGATAATGATGATGCTCTTATAGTGTTATTTTTAAAATGCATATACTCATATAACCCAGCTTCATCTGTTACTTTACTCACTTACAAAGTAAATATTTACTGAGTGCCTTACAACTCTTTGTAAGAAATCACTAGAAACAGTAATTAAAACAAAACAAAACACATTGCCTCCTCCTAAAGAGTTTGCAATGGAGGAGGGAAGATTTGGACATGTACACAAACACTAAAATACAGCAGTAAATAGTAGTTATCATGAGAGATAAGGGCAAAATCTTCTGGGAGTTCAGACTAGATAGAGACGGCTCCAGGCTGGAAATATCACATCAGGGCAGTTCTCACCATAAAAGGGCAGATCTTAAGGATGCACGAACTTTTAGGCTTACAGAGAGACATGGGGGACATCTGCTTTTGTTCCTGGGGACCCATGGCTCCCTAATTCTCAGTTCACCCAGTTCTTCTTCACATTCATTACTCTTTTAATTGACGTAGGTTTGTGCCGTTTAACTTTCAACTGTAAATGCAAGACACTCCCATCTAATATCCCAGACTGAGAAATACTCTTAAAAAAAAGTATTATACTGACATATAATATGCACTGTGGTAATAATTTTGAATCCTAGCTTTCTATTTTTACACCCACCCAAGCAGTTATCTTTCCCTAGTTTACTACACTTGCAAATGTGGTAAGCACACCTTTTATGCACTAGTCCAGCGGTAACAAAGAGACATTAGACACCCTTCAAGGTGTTCAAATCATGGGTTTAAGACAGTGAGGGCTGGGGGTGGGGGGTGGAGTGGGCAGGCACAGTCTAAAATGTACCTAATAATTTATGTGAAAGTTATCTAGATACCAGTTCATCCATTCACTCATTTTTCTATTCAACAGATGCCTCTGGCGTACCTATTATGTATCAGGTACTATTTTTAGGACTCTTTTAGGACTGACAAGGTCCTTCTTTCCTTGAGATTATATTCTAGTAAGAGGTGAAATTGAGAAGAGTCAAAATCCAAGCAACAGATTTTTATTATATTATAAATTTTATATATAGTTTACATTTATATAAAAACATATCTAATTTTATATTTATATATAAATTTTCTATTTATTCAATATAAACAAAAAATGAAGTCACAGTGATAAACAATAGTTATAGGTCCTAGGAGGATAACCAAAATAGGACA
This sequence comes from Capra hircus, assembly GCF_001704415.2. Classification (NCBI taxonomy): domain Eukaryota; kingdom Metazoa; phylum Chordata; class Mammalia; order Artiodactyla; family Bovidae; genus Capra; species Capra hircus. Next base: position 22,884,775 of record NC_030821.1, on the reverse strand, counting down.
GTGGCTAATGCGATAGGGTGTTTATTGATTTGGGAAGTCAGGGAAGCCCTCTTTGAAGGGGGTGACATTTCGGATGGGATCTTAATGAGAGGAAGGAACAACCATACAGCGATCCAAGGGACGAGTGTTCAAGGCACGGAGAGTAGTCCTACCATCAAAATGAACGTGGCACACTGGAGAAACAGCAATACTGCTGAGTTAGAAATGAGAATACAGTGGCTCAAGACGAGAACAGGCAGGCAAAGCAGGCATTCCCAGGGACAGGAATGCAGATCTTATTCTAATTGCAATGAGAAACAACTGGCAAATTTTAAGCAGATAAATGATGTATGAATTAAATTTTAAAGGATACTCTGGCTATTGTACACAGAATGAATTTTAAGGAAGTAAAAATGAAATTCAGAGAGATTATGATGACATGGACGAAGGAGGGGAGAAATGGATGCACTCAAAATATTTTAGGGGCAGGGTTGACAGAGCTTATTATGGGTTGGATATGAGAGGATGTAAAAATGGGAACAAACAATGCTAAATAATAAATGAGAACCCTTCATATACAAACGGTATTTAAAGCTATAGGACTAAAGAAAACATAGCCTTAAAAAGAAGATGGTACAATAGAGAGGCTTTGCAAAGTCCAATACTTAGATACTGAACAGAAGAGAAATCAATCAAGGAAAGTGAAAAGGAGAAGCCAAATCCCATTAGGTTCTTAGGAAAAGGAGAGAAGTATGGTGTCACCAGGGCTTCCCTGCTGGCTCAGCGGGTAAAGCGTCTCCCTCCAATGCAGGAGACCCGGGTTCAATCCCTGGATGTGGAAGATCCCCTGGAGAAGGAAATGGTAACCCACTCCAGTATTCTTGCCCGGAGAATCCCATGGATGGAGAAGCCTGGTAGGCTACAGCCCATGGGGTTGCAAAGAGTCAGACACGACTGAGCGACTTCACGTTCACTTTCTACGGTGTCACCAAAGTCAAGAGCAGATGCAGTGCTTCAAGATGGAGGGAGCAGCCCATGTTGCTGAACAATCATAAGAGTTAAGAGAAGATGTGAAGACTGGATTGGACTCCACGAAACTCATCGGTGTAATCTGAACAGAAGGGAGCTGAATGCTAAGGAAATGGATCCTAACTGGGATGGAGTGAAGTGGCAAAAAGGAGATGAAAGAATGGAAGTAAGATTACAGACAACAGATTACAGGCAACAAACTCAAGACTTCTGGTGTGAATAGGGTACAGAGCAGAGAAGGCAATGGCAACCCACTCCAGTCCTCTTGCCTGGAAAATCCCAAGGATGGAGGAGCCTGGTAGGCTGCAGTCCATGGGGTCACAAAGAGTTAGACACGACTGAGCGACTTCACTTTCACTTTTCACTTTCATGCATTGGAGAAGGAAATGGCAACCCACTCCAGTGTTCTTGCCTGGAGAATCCCAGGGACGGGGGACCCTGGTGGGCTGCTGTCTATGGGGTCACACAGAATTGGACACGACTAAAGCAACTTAGCAGCAGCAGCAGGGTACAGAGAATTAGAGTGGTATTTGGAGTCAAGGAAGGATTTTGTGATAGATGATGATGAAACTTATTTTTATTCATATTGGAATTATTTTTTTACTACAGAAAACTGTTGCACAGAAAAGAACAGAAAAGCTGAAGGATCAAAGTCTTGGGAAAGATGGAGTAGGCTCCAGAAAGGGATTGAATGGCTGACCTCAAATGGTACCTGGGCCTATGATTATGGGCCAGTTTTCTTCAGGTTTGTACTTTTGTGCACATAAAAGAGATGAGTAAACACTATAATAAAGAATACTTAAACTTATAATATTTAATCAGCATATCTGCTAAATTGGCAGTCTTATCTTCCAATTTACAAACTTCAACCTTTACTATCAAACAAATCTGCCTTGCTATATTATAGGACACTGATTCTGCTATATATACGAGTGAGCAGAATCACTAGTTATTTCAAAGTCACATGGAGAATTGTGATGCTTTCTGTGGCTTCTTCTTTGCCACAGCACTGGTGAGACCAGAGGATGTACCTACAATAGCCCCACTCCCTTTAGCCATTCCTCTTCCTTTTTCTATCTTTTCTTTTCCTGATAAAACTCTTGCCTTCAGGTAGGAGGCTACAGGCTATTCTTTGCTCCCCTTAACTCTTCTCTTCTCTTGCCAACTCTCACCTTATAGAACTTATATATGGAATCTAAAAAAAAAAAAGGGGGGGTACAGACTGGTTTCAAATTGAGAAAGGAGTACGTCAAGCCTGTATATTGTCACCTTGCTTATTTAACTTATATGCAGAGTACACCATGAGAAATGCCAAGCTGGATAAAGCTGGAATCAAGATTGCAGGCAGAAATATCAATAACCTCAGATATGCAGATGACACCACCCTTATGGCACAAAGCAAAGAGGAACTAAAGAGACTCTTGATGAAAGTGAAAGAGGAGAGTGAAAAAGCTGGTTTAAAACTCAACATTCAAAAAACAAAGATCACAGCATCTGGTCCCATCACTTCATGGCAAATAGATGAAAAAACAATGGAAACAACGACAGACTTTATTTTGGGGGGGGGCTCCAAAATCACTGCAGATATTGAAATTAAAATTTCAGACTGCAGCCATGAAATTAAAAGACACTTGCTCCTTGGAAGAAAAACTATGATCAACCTAGACAGCATATTAAAAAGCAGAGACATTACTTTACCTACAAAGGTCCGTCTAGTCAAAGCTATGGTTTTACCAGTAGTCATGTATGGATGTGAGAGTCAGACTATAAATAAAGCTGAGCACTGAAGAATTGATGCTTTTGAACTGTGGTGTTGGAGAAGACTCTTGAGAGTCCCTTGGACTTCAAGGAAATCAAACCAATCAATCCTAAAGGAAATCAGTCCTGAATATTAATTGGAAGGACTGATGCTGAAGCTGAAACTCCAATACTTCGTTCGGCTGCCCGATGCAAAGAGGGGACTCATTCAAAAAGGCCCTGATACTGGGAAAGACTGAAGGCAGGAAGAGAAGGGGACGACAGAGGATGAGATGGTTGGATGGCATCACAGATTCAGTCGACATGAGTTTGAGTATGCTCCGGGAGTTGGCATGCTGCAGTCCATGGGGTCACAAAGAGTCAGACATGACTGAGTGACTGAACTGAACTAAAGAGATGAACTTATCCACAAAACAGAACGTTATAGATGTAGAAAACAAACTTATGGTTACTGGGGATGAGGCGGCAGGGAGCATAAATTGGAAGATTGGGTTTGACATATACACACTATATAAAAAATATATATATTTATATAATATGCATAAATTCATATAAATATATCTGTATAAATGAATATATAAAATCTATATATGTAACATATATACACATATACATATTAAAGTTAAGTATAAGGACTACTGTATAACACAAGGAGCTCTACTCAATACTTTAATGGTCTATATAGGAAAAGAACCTGAAAAAGAGTGGATATATGTGTGTGTGTGTGTATATATATATATATATATATATATATAATTGATTCACTCTGCTATACACCTAGAACTAATACAACATTGTATATCAAAATGGGTCATATTTTCCTATCCAGGTTTCCATGGAATGGAGAAAAATCCAGGGATTTTAGATCCTTTGGACAAATAGTAAATAATAAGATAACATATTGTGGCATCACAAAAATGATTGCTGGAAAGAAAACGTCATTGCTACAAAATAATAACAAAAATATCACGTGACATTTTATCTGAACACTTAATCAAAATCAAGTTACACCACACACACCGGGAGCAAAATCACAAAAGATCATAGCCTGGGTTCTGGCAAAAAGTCTCTGGATAGTAGTCGAGGGACAGAGTCCTCATTCTACATATGAAAGTTAGAAATTCTAAAGTAAATAAGATGGTGACTATTCCCATAAATTTGAATCGCTCTGTTGGAAGGACTGATGTTGAAGCTGAAACTCTAATACTTTGGCCACATGATGCAAAGAACCACTCATTGGAAAAGACCCTGATGCTGGGAAAGATTGAAGGTGGGAGGAGAAGGGGACGACAGAGGATGAGATGGTTGGATGGCATCACTGACGAGATGGACATGAGTTTGAGTAGGCTCCAGGAGTTGGTGGTGGACAGGGAAGCCTGGCGTGCTGCAGTGCATGGGGTCACAAAGAGTCTGACTGAGCGACTGAACTGAACTGATAAGGAATAACACTGGCAATCCAGGATGCGATTCCGGACTCTAATTCAGTCATTAACAAGTTACCATTCTGAGTGGTTTGCCATTCCATGCCAGTGCTTCCTCGACTGTATTCCCATGCCTACCCACCTGACCAAGCCTACTGAGTCTCCCCATGACATCATCATCTTACTCTTTCATTAAAAAAATCATAGCTTAAAACTCATACATAAGCAAGTTGAGGCTGCTTAATAAAACTATTGATATGCGTCTTAATTCATAAAAACTCTGTTTAGCAAGAAGTGTTTTCATGAATAATTTTAAAAATAAATCAGATTATACCATTTTCTCTATGAGAAAGTCTCACCAAGCCTAGATTATTGTGTGTGTGGATTACTTGAGAGTTGGGGCCATGTCACATTCTGAACTGACTTCCTCTCGACTCTACACAAACACGACTATTAGTTATTTAATTGCAAGAGATGACATGTATCATATGAACTGAAAGCCCCAACAAAGAAAAAGAATAGACATCCCATATTTAACAGTTTAATTTATACTAAAGTTTACCAACCCAGCATCTGAACAAACTTCAGTGTTGTTTTTTTTTTTCAAATACAATCTCTAGCTCATTCCTTCTTTCATGGTGCTCTTTCTGCCCTGCCAGCCCAGGTGTTGGCTACTGAAGTGATTAGATCAAAGACGACCTTTTTGTGTGAAGACAGGAGTAAGGAAAATGCTTAAAAGTCTCTGCCTTTTGTATGTCATCGGTTAAGAGCTTTCCTTTCCCATCTGATAAAGGGACAATGTTCTCCTTTATCATTTTTATAGGTTTACTGTATTTAAAAGAAAAAATGTATATACTTTTCATTTTTCTTTGTTGTTTCTTTATCTCATTTGTTTTGTTTTCTTGTAGTAGTTGCTTTTCTCTGACTAGAACACATAATTAGACACTAACTTCTGGGCATTTTTTTTTTTTTTGGTCAAATAACCTACCTTCAGTTTTTGTAACATTCTTTATTTGTATTCTTAAAGCACTATATTCATCCACACGAGACTTGTTTTTCTCTGCCTTACTAGTATGTAATAATAACTATGGGGCCACTGCCCTGTGAAATCCAGACTACTCTGTCAGATCCTCTAAGAGATGTTTTGAGATCGAAGGGAAAAAATGTCTTGGTTTTATTTATTTATTTATTTCATTTAAAATGGAGGTTTAGGAATAGAGAGAAATGAAAATAAAATTGAAGTAAGGTAATAATAAATGGACTTAGACTTCAACGTCAGCAAAAAAAAAAAATCAAAATGATTTCTAAGGGTTCTTGTTGAGAAAGAATCTTATGAAAATATAAATGAATACTTATACGAGTGAATGACTGACTTGAGGAAGTAAACATGGAAATATAGGTTCTTTTGAGTCTTTGAAGATCTTTTGCTTTCATCTTAAGCAAATTAGAAATTATATGCTCCCACACAGAGCATATAGTGCAAAAACACCAAGACAATTTGCCAACAAGGGGTGGACAGACTAACAAGAACAATAGTGGACTTCCTGCTTCCCAAAGGTTTAAAGATAAGGAATGTTAAGATTTAAAACCACATTGGTCAGAGCACACAGTGGCCTTGTGTACATGAAGTGGCAGGTGATCTATGGATTTTGAATATTATTCATACCTAGAATATTTTTCTCCTGTTTTCTCTATAATATCTTCTTCATTTACACAATATTTTAAATTACACTCTATTCTGATCATCAACCTTCATTCCTTCCAGTTACGTCTTAATATGTCACACTCCTAATGGATACAATTTAGAAGAGCTTTCTTCTCCTACTTAAGTTCCCTTATTTCTACATCACAATATTATCTCTAACATAGCTTAAGAATATGTTTGATAATTTACAAAGTTCACTATACTTCAAGAAAACGTTTGGGAGCAGCTTTCTGTCACTATTAGGCATATACAAATACAGATATATTTAATATCAATCTTAGGACACTACAGTGAACATTCTATTCTCATGTCTGCATCACAAGTTATTCTGACTTTTGGATACTTTTGTATGTCATACCGTTAACTACCTAGAAAGCTCGGTACACACTTACTATCACTACAGCAACTACTTCCACTATGACCATCACTACTGCTATTATATTTATCTGTCAGAACTATCTATTTCTTTTTAATTTTTATTTGGCATATTTTAAATTTCAAAAGTTACAGTGTTGACACAGTAAAACATGCATATACCTTTCACCTAGAATTATAAATTGCTATCGCTTCGCTCCATTTGCATTATGTCTCTTTCCGGGTAATAATAATATCACTGTTTTCATTTTGCTGAAACAACTGAAAGTAAGTTGTAAGTATTATGGCCCTATGCATTCAGTATGTACAATCTAAAAACAAAGATATCCTTATGCAGTGATAATTGTTGTTCTTCAGTAGCCCAGTCATGTCCGACTCTTTGCGACCCCCATGGACTGCAGCCTGCTAGGCCTCCTTGTCCCTCATCATCTCTTGGAGTTTGCCCAAGTTCATGTTCATTGCATCTTTGATGCCATCCAGCCATCTCATCCTCTGATGCCCTCTTCTCCTTCTGCTCTCAATCTTTCCCAGCATCAGGGACTTTTCCAATGAGTCGTCTGTTTGCATCAGATGACTGAAATACTGGAGCCTCAGCTTGAGCAGTATTCAATATCCAATGAATATTCAGGGTCGTTCTCCCTTAAAATTGGTTTGATCTCCTTGCTTTCCAAGGGACTTTCAGTGTCTTCTCCAGCACTACAGTCTGAAGGCATCAATTCTTTGGCACTCTGCCTTCTTTATGGTTCAGCTCTCACAACTGTACATGACTACTGGGAAGACCAAAGCCTTGACTATATGGACCTTTGTCAGCAGAGTAATGTCTCTGCTTTTCAACACACTGTCTAGGTTTGTCATCGCTTTCCTGCCAAGAAGCAGTCATCTTCTGATTTCACAATTGCAGTCACCATCTGCAGAGATTCTGGAGCCCAAGAAGAGGAACTTTGTCACTACGTCCACCTTTTCCCCTTCTATTTGCCATACAGTAATGGGGCCAGATGCCATGATCTTAGTTCCTTTAATACTTAGTCTTAAGCTGGCTCTTTCACTCTCCTCCTTCATTCTCATCAAGAGGCTTTATTTCCTCTTCACTTTCTGCCATCCATTAGAGTGGTATCATCCACATATCTGAGGTCGTTGATGTTTCTCCCACCTATCTTGATTCCAGCTTGTAACTCATTCAGTCTGGCATTTCTCATGATGTGCTTAACGTACAGGTTAAAACATAAGTGATAGTACATCTCACTAATTAAGGATAATTAATGTTGATAGACACAATATGTAATGTACAGCCCAGTTATCATATTCTATTCTTACACAAGACTATCACAGAAACATTTCTGGAAAAAACAAAGCGCACTGGGGAAACTTGGTTTGCAGCTCTGGATTCTGGAGGAAGAATCGGCAGCAGGTAACTCTCATTGCCCACAATTCTGGCAGCGGGCTTCCTTGAGCCTCAGCTAGATGGGCCCTTTTTTTTATTCCATCAATACAGATGAAAACCTTAGAATGTACATGGCAGATGAAGGTGTCACATCCAATTTCAGTGTCTAATTTAAGTGTCATTAGTAGGTCAGACAAGAGGATGTAAATAACTGAAGGCAGATCTATAATCTATATGTTAATACGTCTAGCCAGAACCCAATAATTTAACACTCCTGCTTATTTACAAATTTCCTGAATCTGAATTTGTGTAACCATCTGAGGGGTCTAAATCTTAGTTTGTTTCCCCCTTCATGACCTTGGATTATGACGTTCCTAAAATCCCTTTCAGCTCTTGGATGTAAGCTGTATAATTATCTCCATCCTTTATTACTTCCAGAAAAGCACATTACAAGCCAGGAAAGCTAAGCATGCACATTTGTATCATTCAGCCATCTATATATGTCCACTATCAGAATGCATCAATCCTTAAAAAATTGAGCACTTTGGGACTTACATGATAGAGAGAATACTACTTGATTTCCTATCTCCTTTTCCTTGCTCTAAGTCTTATTCGACTAGCTCCATATTGTTAGCAAAATTATCATGTGTGGACATGGACTCACAGACACACCTACAAGCATACACACAGAAAAGAAATAGTATTAAATAGAGGTGCAATGTTTCTGGAATTTCAGAAATCTCTACCTATTCAGAATTCAATATCTTGAATTCCCAGGGTTCGTGACTTACAAATGTTTAATTACCATCACAGCGTCAGTAGTACTGAACATATTAAAGGCCCACAAGTACAGAGTTAGGACATTCTCAAGAATCCATTGTAAAGATGCATCAAGACAATTACTATTGTGTGTACACATAATGCAATACATGTAATGAAGAGCTTTAGCTCTGGTGTTAGACAACTAGGGCTCAAATCTGAGATAGGTATGACCACCAGCTATGTGACACTTTACCTTTCTCTGCCTTAGTTTTCTCATCTAGAAAATAGGGGTCATACTCTATGGGTTAAAACAACTCACATAAAAACTCTGCAACATGCCCAGCACAGAGCAAATCTTCAAAAAGTGTTATGATCAAAAGAGTGAATATGGTGGACTCGCTCTTGGCTTAGTTTAATTAATTTCACCAACTACTGTCTGCTGAAGACCTTCCTGCTGAAATAGCTCCTTTGTTTTTTATGTTTCTACAGAGCTGTGTTGTATTTGTTTTGTGTAACACAAATCATTAAGATGAGTCCCTGCACTTGAGATGTAATACCTAAAAAACCATGCACAAGGGTCATGAAGCCCAACCTCCCACTCAGTGTTTTTCCCTCTATAATATGTCTGAAGGATGATTAAACACTGCTTACACTCTTCCAAGAGAGAAATTCATCAAGCCACAATTTGGAAGAAAAAAAAACAAAGAATTATTAGACGATCCATCCATATTCTTCACTGGGATTTACCTATCTATAAAAATGTCTATCCACCAGAAAGAACAACTAGCATTTCATTTGCTAAGTACTTATGTGTCATAAAATGTACATGCACTGTCCCTAGTTATCCTCTTAAGATGTTGTCTAACATCCTGAAACAAGTTCTTTAACTATCCCCATTATGCTGTGCCAGTTTTGCACTTGATTTACTTTCCAGTCATTTCAGTGAGTTGTTTTTCAGTAGTTTACTGTTGCTTCATCTGAAAAATGGACCAAGACTTTGAATCATTACCTAGATTTCCTTTACCACAGAATTTAACATATTACTCTAAATTATTTCTCCAAAATTTTCAACATAATTGAATAAAACTCCCAAAGCAAACATTCACTATTACAATCATAAATGCACAGACACACACTATCATAAATGCATATTTATTATTTTAATGTCTACTCAGGCCTTTCAATGAAATTTTCTAACATAATCCTGTCACATCACTCTCACTCTCCCCTTAGCCACATACTAAGGTAGTTTAGACAAACTACATAGTACAAGTCTTTTCCAGGAAAAAAAAAAAAAAAAATATATATATATATATATATAGGCTTATTAGATAGAAATGTTACAAATTGTCCAAAGCATAAATCATAAACTTGACCCCTTTTTAAGCTTTCTATTAGGACTGAAATAATTGATACTGACAGAACAAAGAAAAGATTCTCACGACCATAAAAATCACTTTGCTGCTACCAATATAACTGAATCCTACCTCTAATGGATTATGTGGCCAGACCAGCCTCATAATAACATCTAGTAACTAACGCTGTCCATACGCTGGTGTTCAATGGGCAAAGACCCCATTTAATTAAGAAGATGGATTTATATGTGCTAATAATTCAGGCTAAAGCTCTGAGACCATTATATTAGTCAAGCTAAAGAAAAAAATCTTTTTTGTTTAATAGACCACCACTTTTTTTCTTGCTGAGTAGACTCTCCCATTTCTGAAAGGTACCTGATCAAAAGTATTCTTAGAATATCAGTTATGTTTTAAGTATATGAAAGAATAATATTATTTATTTAGCACACGTTTATATAATTCATGTCAGGATAATTGTCTTCAATTTTAAAACAGATTCTCTTTACAAAGAGGGATTATTAATCTTGTGAAAACCTGATGTTGAGATAAATCTACTTATCAGACATAGACATGGAAAAACATAGCCAGTTTAACTTAGGAGCAAAGTTATCTAGAAATAACTTAATGGGCCCTACCATGTGTGGTTTTTATATATTTCATTATTTGCTCTAGCCATAAATCATGACATGTATACCCCTGGCTAAAACATCTTCTGGGAATAAAGCTCCTTCATTACAAAGTTAATGTTGAAAAGCACTTTGTAAATCAAATGAAACAGAAACACTGGGACTCAGAAATGAACTTCAAAAAGTTCCTAGGTCAAAGCTACACATTGCCTCAGGCTGAACAAAGATAATAGAAGTGACCAGCCCTAGACCACGCTGAGATGTATTTTTGTCAAGCAGCTATTATACACCAGGCACTTTCATAGTGAACCAGACACTTGTATTCAGTTTCCTTTCACTGTGGTGATCACTCTTCACTTTCAGGGCCCCTGGGATCTCTGGCTCTCTTTATCTTTGTATCTCGATATCCTATCAGAGCATAAGAAGATCTGCCTTCAGTTACTTACATCCTCTTGTCTGACCTACTAATGACACTTAAATTAGACACTGAAATTGGATGTGACATCTTCATCTGCCATGTGCATTTTAAAGTTTTCATCTGTATTGATGGAATAAAAAAAAAAAGGGCCCATCCAGCTGAGGCTCAAGAAAGCCCACTGCCAGAATTGTGGGCAATGAGAGTTACCTGCTGCCGATTCGTCCTCCAGAATCCAGAGCTGCAAACCAAGTTTCCTCAGTGCGCTTTGTTTTTTCCAGAAATGTTTCTTCCTTTCACCAGAGCTCAGCTCAAGCCTAACCTCCACTTATTCTCATTTCAGCCAAACCTACTCTTCTCTTTACCACCTTGAAATTTATCCACAGTAGTTATAAAAACTAGAAAAAGAGAAAGAGGAGTTATGCATTCCACATGCCTCTAGACAGGGCAAAATATAGTTATTTTAAGAATGGAAGTTGGGAGAAAGGAATTGGGAAGGAAAAGAGCTACCACATTCTTTACTGAGTATGCAGTTTCATAATGAAATAACTCAGGAATAAAATAAAGGAAAAAATAGTGCTTTACCCATTTGCTTTGTATAAATATCCAGTACTTAATAGTCAATGTGAACATTTCAGTTTAATTTTTCAATTCCTGTAATGCCTACATTACTCTGATCAGGCTCAAAGTGATGAGTATATGACCACAAGGCCTTAGATTAATTTAGCTATCATTACTAGTAAGTACTAGTAACCACAGCAACTACCTCTCATCTCCTTAAAAATTCTCCTTATATATGTCTATCTGACTTTCCTAATTTAAAGAAATTTAATATAAAAATATTTTCAGTGTGATACATCTATCCAACTTATCTTCCATGTACAGATTTAGTATCTCTTCATAATATCTCTTTAATAAAGAATTAATGGTGTTTGTGAAAACTAAACAAATGCTTACATTCCAAAAAAAAAAGTCTCTCCAGTGAGTCTAGTAAGTATTCAAAAATCTTTACTCCTAGATCTCTAACTGTCTAATAAGAAAACCATCCTCGATTAGGGATGGGAACTCTGAGAGGGAATTCAATATTGCAAAGCATGCCAAAGGATTGAATTATGTAACATGCCATAACCTCCATAATTAAAAGGCAACTGAAATCAGTGTTTTCACAAGTCAGTATGTCATTCTGCAGAGTTACCATGATCATCTGCTTTGAAAAAGTCCAGTATCATTTGCCCAACAAACAGAACACTTAGCTTTAAACCTGTGTTAGTCACTCAGTCATGTGCAACTCTTTGCAACGCCATGGACTATAGCCTGCCAAGCTCCCCTGTCCATGGGACTCTTCAGGCAAGAATAATGGAGTGGGTTGCCATTACCTTCTCTGGGAATCTTCCCAACCCAGGAATTGAACTCAGGTCTCTTGCACTGTAGACAGATTATCATTTGAGCTACCAGGGAGGTGCCCAGGAGTAAGTTAACTAAACAACAAATTTATAAAGATGCATGCATGCATGCTCAGTCATCTCCAGCTCTTTGCAATCCCATGAACTGTAGCCCACCAGGCTCCTTTGGCCATGGAATTTTCCTGGCAAGAATACTGGAGGGGGTTGCCATATCCTACCTCCAGGGGGTCTTTCTGAGCCACAGGGAATGAACCCCACATCTCCTGCATCTTCTGCACTGGCAGGACAATTCTCTGCCACTGAGCCACCTTGGAAAGCCCTTTATAAAGATGGGGCCAGTCTAATACCCAGGCTTTAACAGAGGCTGAAATGATCACCGGTGTATTAGAAATCACCAATCATTACAAAAAAAAAAAAAAAACTCTCAGGATTCTGAACAGCATGGAAAACGAAATGGAGGGGAGATTTAAATTAAGTTGTTCCCTCGAAAAGCATCTACAGGTACAGATTCCCAAATGAAACTGAGGCGTCTCCAATTTGCTCGACAGAGATGCCAGAAGCCACGCAGCTGAGTAAGGGGTTTGAGGCTGAGCTCATCAGTCTTTCTCCTCAGGAGGCCACTTTGAATGCACTAAAAGAGAAATCATTTTTCTCCTCCTTTAAGCAGTATGATTTGATTTGGAGACTTCTCCCACTACATTTTGTTAAATAAACAAAAATTGTGAAGCTAACTGCTGCTTATTGGTCTTACTGAATGAATATCTAAAAACGCTTTTTATGGCAAAGAGAATCCTTCTTAATCCCAAATTCCACAACCTATACTTGTTACCTCTACAAATTTGTTAATCATCAACTTTAATCTCTGAAATTAAATATCAGGTCATGGAATTTGCTCCATTTCCTATACGGGTGCTACTCGAAGAAAAGTTTATCATCTACTGGAAGGAGTTTTACCTAGTTCTAGTTTTAACATGTTCTAAGCAATTTAAGTCTGGTCCTCAGATCTGAAACTCTGCTTCTTATATTGTCATTCCAAAATTCAAATGAGATTTTTTAATATTAGACTTGCAAATCGCAAGGTCAATGATCTCCTACTTATCTATCACTGAATCTAAAATTCTTTTATATTAGCTCTGTCCCATCAGAGAAGGCGATGGCAACCCACTCCAGTATTCTTGCCTGGAAAATCCCATGGACAGGGGAGCCTGGTGGGCTGCAGTCCTTGGAGTCATGGAGTCAGACACAACTGAGTGACTTTCCTTTCACTTTTCACTTTCATGCACTGGAGAAGGAAATGGCACCCATTCCAGTGTGCTTGCTTGGAGAATCCCAGGGACAGGGGAGCCTGGTGGGCTGCCGTTTTTGGGGTCACACAGAGTCGGACACGACTGAAGTGACTTAGCAGCAGCAGCAGCAGCAGCTCTGTCCCATGAGTTCACCAAAGCTAACACTGAAAGTATTCCAAACACCCTGATACCTAACAAATTGGAAGGGATAGGCCAGAGCCTTCCTCATACCAGTGCTCATAAATTAGGCTGGGCTCATCTGAAGGAATCTTAAAAATGTTTGGAAAACAGAGCAAGTTGAGATAGGAGGGCCCAGGCCAGAAAAGTTTAACGGGGAAGTGAAAAGAAGGAAGAGTGAACCAAAGAATAAAAAGGGGAAAACTAAACAGGAGCACAGTAGGACAGTAATGATCAGAGACCTACAAGGTCAAGAGCATGGATGCGAAACATCAGAAATTTAGAGTTAAAAGCCAGTTTCTAAGGATATTCTGTACCTTAAGTGGATTGCCCAGCTGGAGATAGTTGCTGTTTACGTGTCATAAAAGAATTTCTTTTTTATAATTTAGAGATCTGAAGATTTATAAGAGCTCTCCCATTTGCTTTGGCAAACAGAACACATCTTTGTCAACCCTATAAAGTCAAGTATTCATCTCTTTCATACACTCACATCATGGACGTATATGTAGATTTATCAAAACAGACACAATCACTATATTACAATTATATGTACTACAATTATATATAAGTACGGAAGTTAAAATTTGAGGCAGCTTAGTCACAGTGAAATAGGATTTCTCAATCTGTTTAATGAACTCTGACACATGAGTTAAATCTAAGATATTTACTAATTTGTACTCAGGATGAGTACATATTAAAATTTACTTGAACCTCTCTTTTCCCTGAATTTTTCTTTCTGATGATGATTTAAATAAAAAGTCTCACAATTAATTTTCAGAATATAAATGTCTCACTCTTACTTGCCATGAATCATTTTTTAATTGCCCTATTTCTTGACTTAGTGATTATTGCTTGTCTGAATTACATTAGTTTTCCCCACCCTCCAAAAACCAATCTAGATATGCCATAACACTATAAAAATTTACAAGTATATGTTATAATACAAAATGAAAAGCTATTTTTAATAAATACATTCAATTATTGTTTTATGGATGCCTTTATCTAGCAGCCATCTATTCAATTCTCTAGTAAAAGAGCTTAAAATGAGTCTTAAATATGGGGAATATTGTTTCCATATTGCTGCTGCTGCTGCTGTATCGCTTCAGTCGTGTCCAACTCTGTGCAATCCCATAGACGGCAGCCCACCAGGCTCCCCCATCCCTGGGATTCTCCAGGCAAGAACACTGGAGTGGGTTGCCATTTCCTTCTCCAATGCATGAAAGTGAAAAGCGAAAGTGAAGTCGCTCAATACCATGAAGATTACCTTAGTAAAATGGAGCTCATACATAAACAAAAGGAAAATACATGTTAAGTGTCCCCCACTTTTGAAAAAACAATATACAAATAAAAATCCCCATCTACAGTCAGAATTCTGGACTGAAGCCAAAACCAGTATATAGAATTGGTGTTAACTATGCCTATTTTTTACCCACGACACATCCTCCTTTTTTCTCTGGAAAAAAAATTAACACAGTTTTCAAGAAAAAAGCAACTTGACAAGACAGGCTGTATGCCACACACTGAGCAATACCTATTCACTGCTATTTAAATCAATGTTAAGAAAATTAGAGGTGGGAATAATTGACCTTAGACAATGCATCTTCTTCCCTCCTACACACTCAAGAGCACATGGCATAAACAGCATCTTAAGATTCCCTGTGTCCTGTTTTTACTAAAGCTGTCTCTTCCATTCCTTGCTGTCTCAGAAGCAGGGACTAGATGTTATTGATTACTGCACCTTCCACAAAATGTTAGCATGTGGCCTCATGGCAAGAGGTCACATGTCATGGTAGAAATACAGTGGCTTTGGAAATTAGAAACTGCTCAGTTTGGTTCTCAGACATGTTCCTAATTTCTCTGAGACTAACCTAAAGTGTCATTATAAGGACAATATGAGACAATCTAAATTAAAGCATATAGCATAATACTCAGTACATTTGTACTGAGTATTAGTACATATTTACCGGGTACATAAATATTCATTTACTTCCTTCCTTCACTGACACTAAGAAGACAACTATTTACATAAATATTTTAAAACCAAATAATTTGGTAATGTTTCCACCTGAGAACCACTGTAATAAATGATCTTTTAAACTGCCCATTTGATGGTGTGACCATACTGTTTTCTATATAGTTAGTAAGTCAAAGAGAAAAAAATTACTTAAGACACCATTAGTGTCATGGATGAAATAAAGACAGTATAGTTTAAAATTTCATCAAGAACCTAAAACCCTGAAAGACATACTAAGAAATATTTTTGTTAACATGCAGTATTCAAGAAGCCTGATTTTCAAAGAACTATATAGATGTGACTAGAGATACATCCTAGGAGCAGTTTCATAAATCCCTTGACAAAGAAAATAAGCAAAGGAAAAAAAAATATATTGGCCAAGAGTACTTTCTCCTGTGATAGGTGTCTTAGTACCCTTTGAAGTTCTAAACAGAACAGGCTGCCTTGGGACTTCCCTGCGGTCCCATGGTTAAAATTCCACACTTTCAATTCAGGGGACATGGGCTTGATCCCTGACCAAGGAACTAAGATCCCACATACTGCACAGTTCAGCCAAAAAAGAAAAAAAAAAGAAAGAAATGGCTGCCTTGAGAACTATCATTAGCTAAGAAAACCAACAATTAAACCAGAAAATAACAAAGTAAATTAAAATTTTTTACTGTGACCCCTGATCTAGGGGTCCACCCTTCCTATTTCCAAACCAAGGAACTCTGCTGCAAAATTCTTAGAATCAAGCAATAAAATGTATCAAATTTAAACTAAATGTTTAAACTTTACAACATTAATGTTACAATGTTTTAAATGTTACAACATTATGTTTTAAACATTACAACCTTAAGAACAGGTCAGTTAAGATTGCTACTTCCATATTTGAGCACATTGCCATTTAGTCACTCACAGCAGAAGATCCTTTTGAAGAAAGAAACTGTGCTTTATTTATACAGTACAGCTTCTTCACCCTCCAAGAACCTAGCATTATTATGTAAGTAGATATTTAGATAGCATCAATAAAATTAAAATAAATGAATATAATAAACACAATATAGCAAAAAAAAGTAAGCATGATAAAAGTCTGAGGCCTTTAAATGAAGAGAGGTGCCTGCTATCGTCACAGTATCTCAGTATCATTAATAGTAATAACCCTCTAGGGCATTATAACTTTTCCGTACTTAACACAAATTCAGACATAACACAAATTCAATACAATCAGTTAGATGTAAAATACAGACTTAGTAGCACCAATATCAGGATCACTTAGCCCAGACCCAGTATAATTATTGTCACCACATAATATTATACAACTTAAGGAGATAGAAAAAAACTTTGGCAGAGCTAATTCTACCTCCACCTAAATAAATACCTAAAAGCTCATATCCAGTATGATTTTGCTTCTAAATGCTTTGCAGGTTATAACTGTGCCTCAGATCTACAGTTATACCAAACTGAAAATGCCAAAAATTCTTTAAACCCTCTATAGTATATTGCAAGGTTTCTAAGAATATGATAAACATGCACATTTATACATACAGAAGCTATTATGGTCAAGCTTGCAATTGACCATTGTATAATAATGTTCTATAAAACATTATTATAAAAGTTCATTTTTCGAAAAGGATTTATATATGTATAAAAGTTGATGTATGTACATACTTTATATTATATTAATTAATAACACTATTCGCATAACATTGCTAGAATTTCAAGAAATGTTCAAGTTATTTTAAAAGACTTCTATTAAAACTAATATAGAACTCCATGTCACTTGTTTAACATCTAAATATTAATTATTTGGTATGAATATTAACAACCTCAGTCCTTTAGGAAAATATCCTTCTGATCAAACAATCTGAAATTTGACTCATTCTGCAGATAGTTTCCTATATGTTGAAAGCACACAGCCATGTGCCAAAATGAAACAAACCGAAGCGCCAAAATTGGGCGAGAATAAGGTTGTTTTCAGTTGCTTTCATTCTCTAGTAGGATGGAAGGACACGAAGATAAACAAAGCACACGTTTGGTCTTAGAAAAAGACTGTGGGGTTTCCACGGCTCATCACAGTGATCTGGCTCTTCTGCTACATTTTAATCAGCTTAGATGAATCAATTCAGAATATCCTTCAGAATACAGATGAAAATCGTGAAATGACCCATATTCGAAGAAACCTTGATTCAAGTTGTCTGCATTTTATGATGATGAATGAGAGATGAAAAATCACTAGATATAGACTGTTCAACTGAAATATGGAGGCTGGGTTTATCTGAAAATATCTGAGCTGACCTCTGGGGTTCCGCAGACCAATAGCTCTTTCACTTAAGCAAGTGTAAGGTTCAACTGGGGCTCTCATTACTTCATAGATTCCTGGGTTCCATCCACAGAGATTCTGTGCTGGTTATCTGGGGTGGGGCCCACAAATTTGTTTTGCTAACTATCTTCTGGGTAATGCTGATGCCTTTGGTCCATGGACCAACCGCATTTTCAGAAACTGTCATGTACTGCCTTTGGTTGTGGGATTGGTCACCTCTACATTCTAGGACCCTATCACAATCCTACTCTGGTCACAGCTAAATCACAGAAAGGAAGCCTAGCAAAGGTTAAGAAATATGTATTAAAAATAATCTTGAAATCCTTTCCCAACATAGTCATTGAAACCAACCCCATAAATGCCGATTTTCTAGCTCGAGTTTTGTGACACATTAGGTTATCTCCAATTATCTCCAGGGGTGATATAACAGTTTCACAAAATTAATTTTACTCCATGTTAATTGAACGAGGTTCACATCTGAAAAATGAATGTAAAATTTGTTGGTTGAAATGAAAGTAAAGACAGCTGAATCCATTAACTCTGCTCCTATAACCTAAAGCTCTTTGCTTAATTTTGTTAAATTCATTAAGGATTTTGCTTTTAACTTGGACTTTGTGCCTCATTCTAATAGAGTGGCAAAATGCTATGGTCAAACTGCAAACTATTTATGGAAGGGTAATTACAAATATGCAGCCATGAAATTAAAAGACGCTTACTCGTTGGAAGAAAAGTTATGACCAACCTAGATAGCATATTGAAAAGCAGAGACATTACTTTGCCAACAAAGGTCTGTCTAGTCAAGGCTATGGTTTTTCCAGTGGTCATGTATGGATGCGAGAATTGGACTATGAAGAAAGCTGAGCGCAAAAGAATTGATGCTTTTGAAGTGTGGTGCTGGAGAAGACTCTTGAGAGTCCCTTGGACTGCAAGGAGATCCAACCAGTCCATTCTAAAAAAGATCAGCCCTGGGATTTCTTTGGAAGGAATGATGCTAAAGCTGAAACTCCAGTACTTTGGCCACCTCATGCAAAGACTTGACTCATTGGAAAAGACTCTGATGCTGGGAGAGGTTAGGGGCAGGAGGAGAAGGGGATGACAGAGGATGAGATGGCTGGATGGCATCACTGACTCGATGGACTTGAGTCTGAGTGAACTCCGGGAGTTGGTGATGGACAGGGAGGCCTGGCGTGCTGCAGTTCATGGGGTTGGAAAGAGTCAGACACGACTGACTGAACTGAACTAAACTGAACTGAACTGAATTACAAATATGTAAAGGCTCTAATGAGCCCAGTAAATGGCAGCGGCAGGCACCACCACTCTATGGTTAAGGAGATAGATGACTTACAGGTCCTTTCTTTCACTAACTTTCTAGGTCCAAAATGAGGTATTGAGAACTAAAACGATAAGTCTAAAAAACTGACGCTTTATCACTATCTTCAGACTAGAGGTAATTATTTTTTTAAGGAATTTTTTTTTCCAGAGTGGCAGAATATCTTTCTAGAAACAAACATAAAACCTAATTACCAAGCCTTTGAAGAAAGAAAAAAGCTTGTTGAAAAATTACGAGAAAATATTATTCAATATTTCACCCAACACGTTTATATAGCTAGTTGCAGATTTACCAAGAAGCAGGAACTTGAGGTGAATGTGTGTGTTGGGGGAGGGAGTAGAGAAAGCCCTACTGCCTCGCTGGAGAACAGGAGAAATAATCTGAGAAGGAGAATGTAATAAATTATGTGAAGTCCTAAAATGAAAGCACAAGTTGGATTTAATGAAGTAGATAATAGGGAGCCATAGAAGATGTTAAGCAATCGTAACACATTGAAAATCAGTTTTGAAGATCAAGCTGGTAGACTTGAGTGAGAAGGATGAAGTGATAACAAAGAGAAACAGAGGCAAATTCAAGACCCATCCCTAGAAAATGCAGGCAAGAAATATAAACATCTTGGGTAAAGGAATGAACACTAAACATTACAGTAATCAAGTGAGTGTGTGGGGCGGGGGGAGGAGGTCATAAGCCATAACAACCGCAAAAGAAAATAACTAAATTTGGACAAGAAAAAAAAAAAATCCATCATTTTTATCTTTTAAAGTAGGGAACTATATGTTTTGTGCATATATGTATATACATGTATATATATCTAGTTCTCTGATATGTCAGTTATATGTATAGTTTATACGTATTTATTTCCCATATTTATAGACCTGATGGAGAAGGCAATGGCACCCCACTCCAGTACTCTTGCCTGGAAAATCCCATGGATGGAGGAGCCTGGTGGGCTGCAGTCCATGGGGTCGCTGAGAGTTGGGCATGACTCAGTGACTTCACTTTCACTTTTCACTTTCATGCATTGGAGAAGGAAATGGCAACCCACCCCAGGGATGGCGGAGCCTGGTGGGCTGCTGTCTATGGGGTCGCACAGAGTCAGACACGACTGAAGTGACTTAGCAGCAGCAGCAGCAGCAGCATAGGCCTGAAGGCAGTGGAAAGCAGCACAATCGCTTATAGGTTCTTAGATCACAGATCCTTTTGATCTTACAAAAAAGAAAAACCTAGGGTGAAAGGGAATCCACTAAAAGTGTACAAGGAATCGAACAAAGCTGTATCTAAATTTTGCTGCTGACCAGTCAGTCATTGAATAAATACCTCATGAGGACCATTCATGTATCAGCCAATGCCTTAGATGCAAGGAACAAGACAAACGCATCCAAGCTGCTAACTCCTCAGAGCACCACAAATATATAAGAATCTGTCCTCTTCCTCTAAAGCGGTTATAAACTTGAAAACCAAGCACCAAAGGGAAATCACTGTTTTCCCTAGAACAACAACAAAACTGTTTCATCTTTGCTAAAGAAAGTCTGAATTACAGGATGACACAAAAAGGTAGAATTCTGCTGAAAGTGGAAAGTTTAAGCACTGTTTGTTGCAGTTCGTTTTCATGAAAATGTCCATGTAAGTGTATAGTATAGTTTTTACAGTTCAAAAAGATGTAATCAACCAGGTGTTGATTACCTAAAAGGAAAGAGAGAAGGAAGGAGACAGGGCATGCTTAATCTTTTCCCGGCGTTATCCTTTCAATAAGAGAAGCACACATTTTTGCCAGTTCATTACAGAACCTGATGACATTTACATGTTCAAACACATACTCCATTTAAATGAATGCCTTGTGATTATTATAATGAAGTTCCTACCTGAAATTTATAGTATCTGCTAAAATAAACTGCATTTCTTTATTTTATTTTGCAGTATCCTATACTGTATTGGTCAGAATGCCTTTGGGCATATTTCTTACATGTATAAACCTAAATGGTAAAGCAAATAAATAAATCGGCTTGTAAGCAAGCTCTCTTGCTATTTCTATATACTCTTCTTTCTAACAAAGGAAAATAAACTGGGAAATTAAAAGCAATTAAAAGTAGGTAACTTTAATAACATCTTTAAATCGTAGGTACACAAGATCAGAAAATTAAAAATCAAGTTTGTTTGTCAGAAGTCATGGTGAGTGAAATTATTACTATAAAAACTTTAAGTACACTGATCTACAGGGTCCAAACTTTTTTGAAGTTTCAGAAATCTAAATTCCAAATAAACCAAAGTATTAGCAACATGAACAGACTGATTAAACTGCCAAAAAAAAAAAAATAATAATAAAAAAAAAAACCAGAATAGGGCAAAAAAACACCGAAAACTGGATTAATGAATTCTTGACTGGAGAATTTTTGGTGCAAAATTCCTTAAGACCATATGATACAATACATAGTATGCTACAAGACTAAAGCATGACAAATTCAATTGTTCTTATTGGTTAAAAAGTTGTATGTGTGTGTGTGCACGCACGCGTGCGCACACATGCGCGTTTATTGACCAGTAGTGATTTATAAAACCAGAGGGCTTCCCTGTGGCTCAGCTGGCAAGGAACCTGCCTGCAATGTGGGAGACCTGGGTTCAATCCCTGGGTGGGGAAGATCCATTGGAGAAGGGAAAGGCTGCCCACTCCAGTATTCTGGCCTGGAGAATTCCAAAGACTGTATAGTCCATGGGGTCACAAAGAGTTGGACATTACTGAGCAACTTTCACTTCACTTGCATGTCACTGACCAATAGTGATTTATAAAACCAAAGCTCCAAATGCCTTTGGCAATGTATTTTATTTTCCCAAATAAAAACAGCAATGATGCTAAAAACTTGTTAACACAAAGAATACAGTTTTAAAAGACTTTAGAATATCACTTTAAGTCTGCCATCTTTTCAAATGAGTAAAATCTCTTGTTACAACAGTGTCAAGTTTTATATAATTAAAATTTGAATAAAATAACACGTTACATCTCAATCTATGGACACTTTAAAACACTTAGAGGTTTTGTAAAATATCATCCTACTACATATAATGTTTAAAATTCAAAAGTTGCACTGCTTCTCATTTTAATGTATGTGGTTTTGTTGTACAATTAAATGCATCAGACAGAACACAATTAAGGAATGGAACATTAGTATCTGTTTTATCCTCTTTGAACATACAGATGTTAAATGATCATACCTCACCAGTACATGCCTACTGCAACTCATGTTTCACTTTCCAAACACTCAGGGTTTAAAACAGAGCAGACTGCACTTTTGATAACATCTGCTACAACAAATAACAAAAAAAGAGTGTGAAGTCTGATGAATGTTTAAACAGAACATTTTTTATGGATCAGCTAAATCTTTTCTGCTTTTTAATTAAAAGTAAAGAAAATGGAACTTAATTATCCTGTAAAGATTAGCTTGTGGGCATCTTCCTGTAAATTACTTCTAATTGAAAGCAAATTGTCAAGTGACATTCAAAGTACTGTCCTTTAAAACACAGCTGTTCTACTGCTGATTTCAGTGCATCGCAGTGTTTTCTTGTTACAATATGGCATATTTGAATATTTTAACAATTTCACTGGTTTTGTATAGATTTCCATTTAACATATCTTAATCACATTTCTTCCTGTAAAAAAAGTTAGCATCCGTAAGTGCTTTGCAGCATTTTGAGCCAGCCTATCATGAGAGCACTCCACTGAGGTTTACTTTTTTAGACTTGCTTACTTTAAGTACCACTACATCTGGATAATTATGGTCCAGGAAGTGGGCAGTTACACTCATCAGACTACTGTCACAACCCAAGTCTTTATGATACCTGTATAAGTCAGTCACAGTTTATTGATGCTTTAAAATGTATTAAAAATTCAAATGAAACTCATATTAGAAACTGAAAACAAACAATTTTTCAGAATTTAACACTTAACAAAGACTCTAGTCCTTTAAAAAAATTTTAAATAAATGCCTCAAGGGTAATATGAAGACAGCTAACATAGGAGTTCTGATATAAGAATTTATTAGGAAGAGTAGTAAGTAGCAAATGAGAAACACAAATGCACTAACCCACAAAACCCATTTACATATTTATCCATCCACCAACTATAGTTGGTTGGTTACCATTGCTTGGTGCTGTACTCAGCTCTGGAGGCATCACAAGAAATAAAATCAACAAAGTCCCAGCTCTAATGTAACTTACACCTCAGAAGAGGGAGAAAGATTAATTATAAATAATCTCTGGTTCTTGGGTATAGATTGTTTAAAACAATCTAACGACAACAAGAAAGTGCTTGCTTGCATGAAATACTTAGTTCAGGTGAGGATATGTGCTTTGGAGAAAAATAAATCAGAGTAAGGGGACAGCCAAAGACAAAAGAAGGAGACACTGTCTTACGTGAGGTGGTCAGAGAGGCTTCTCTAATAAGGTGACATCTGAACAGACCCCAGAGTGACTTTATGGTGAGAGGCAAACACACACAACCGTGTCTAAGACAGGACCGGAAAGGGTCCCTTCAAAAGAATTAGGAAAGGCTTCTAAAAAAAAGAATTTTCACAGTCCAAGAAAATATCAATAGTTGGAAAAAGACCAAGTTAGGAAGTGAAAAGATTATTAACCATGTTTGAAGATTTATATGTTTGCTTAGACAGTAATGTAACTCAAACCAAGAGCTCAACTAATACCACTTAATCTCCCCAGGTAAATAATTTATGTTCCCAATCTGAACATAATTTGAACAACACTAATGCTGTTCCCCAGAGTGAAATGATCTGTATGAATTCCTCTAACTGTAACTGACTGGTATAGATAAATAGGTAGGTAGGTACGTTGGTTGGAATAGGTAGGTGGGCAAATAGATAAGGTTTCAATATTAACATTTAAAGTTTTTTTTTTTAATAAGCCAAAAAGCATTATATAACCATGCGGAAGTAAATCTTAACCACAAATCGAGTTCTGCTTTTTATGGCAGTATGTGTGGAGGAGACTGGTGGTGGTGGTTTAGTCGCTCAGTCGTGTCCGACTCTTGCAACCTCATGCACTGTAGTCCGCCAGGCTCCTCTGTCCATGGGATTCACCAGGCAAGAATAGTGGAGTGGGTTGCCACTTCCTTCTCCAGCAGATCTTCCTGACCCAGGGATTGAACCCAGGTCTTCTGCACTGCAGTCAGATTCTTTACTGACTGAACCATGAAGGAAGACTGAGAAAGGATAATAGAAAGCTAAATCCCGACTCTTATTCTCATCTGTTCAAATATATCAGCATATCCAGAGAAAAATTATGAGAGGAATAATATATACGAGAAGGAAAATAAAGACGATACAATAGGAACTGTGCATGCTTTTTGTTTTAAAGTCATAGCAAAAGAAGTGAAAAACTAAATGTAAAAAAGGAGTACTGCCTAGACTTTTTTACAAATTAAAGTTATGCTTTTCCTTAGCACTGAAATGGTGTGTATCACAAATACTATTAATTATCTCTAATGAAATTCACCGAAGGGGTTTTAAAAAACTATGTCCTAGATACCATATATGTTATAACTGAGACTGTTACTGTATAGGAAAAAAACACACTTTAAAGCATGTAATGAAAGAAGCAAGCATATTATAGTTAGGAATTTAAAAGCTGCTAAACTAAGCTTCTACGATGGGCACAAAATTAAAACACTATTTTGTGAAAGAATACTTGAACCATCCAGCACTGTGCAAAATCAACACACTATCTATGGGGCACTCAAGGCTTGGTCCTAAATGATAGAAGTCTAAAATTTAGATTAGACACCAGCTAGCCATAATCATCAAACACAACTGAGCAACTTCACTTTCACTTTTCACTTCCATGCACTGGAGAAGGAAATGGCAACCCACTCCAGTATCCTTGCCTGGAGAATCCCAGGGACGGGGGAGCCTGTTGGGCTGCCGTCTATGGGGTCGCACAGAATCGGACACAATTGATGCGACTTAGCAGCAGCAGCAGCAGAAGCCATAATTATCACGTTTAGTATAAAAAGTCATTCTAAATACACAGTTTTCTCACTTCAGTGTAAGAACAACCTGAAGGACTTGTTAAAATCCAGCTTTCTGAGCCCCACCACTGTGTTCTGAATCAGGAGGTCTGGAGTAGAGTTCAGGAATTTGCCTTTCTAACTAACTCCCCAAGGGACGCTAAGGCTGCTGGGTCCAAGGGAAATTGCAATCATTTTAGCTAAATAATTTTCTCCATTAATTAAATACTGTTTTGCTTTTACGTAAAAACTGGACCATTTTATCTATAGGGAAAATGGTCCCCTATCTTTTTCACAGCAATAATTTGAACATACATTTTAAAGAAGACAGACATTTGATTTGGGGAATAAAGAAATATTTCTCTCCTATTAATATTCCAGATTTCATTATTTACACTTCTAATCAGCAACATTATCTGTAAACCAAATTTAATCATTAGATATGTAAAGACAGTAGGCACAATTTCACAGCAGCCCAGGTTTCAATGAAAGGATTTTGAGTCAGAAGTTTTAAGTGCAAAATTGAATGTCTACCTAAATATTCCAGTTAGATTTGATGCTTATTTCACAACGTTGAAATAAGATAGAATATAGTTATTTTCACAGCCGAGGAAATATGACAATTTTGTATCCTCCAAAAATCACCAATAAATAATTGAATGAATGAATAAACCAAGTCTTAACATGCTAAAATATGCACAAAGGTAAGAATTTATTCAACTCTTCAGTGTCCAAAAGGAAATAGAATCTGTTTAATTTCTTCTTTGCTCCTCTCTTGACAGCCATCTTTCCCTCCTTCTTAACCAATAATCTTCCATTTCCTTGAAATTTCAGCTCAAGATTCACTCAATACAAAAGCTTGTCTATCTAACTTAGATCTACCTACAGTACTCTATTCCTTTATTTATCTGATATTTCTTCTCAGAATAAATTTACTACTTCAGTATTTCACAAACTTTAGAGTGGAATTTTCTGTCTTTTTTCTGTACCTAGAGTACCTAGAATAAACATATAATGAGGAGTAGGTTGCCATGTTTCATTGCATTTCAAACCCATCTGAGTCCAGGAACTCATAACTCTACACCTGCGTTGCTTTAACAGTTCCTCAGATGGGCTGCCTGCCTTCAGCCTCTGTACAAATTATGTTTTATGATATCATACTCGGCCCAAAAGTGTATGTTGATATTCCAGAATCAATGAGTTCTAGAATTTCTAAGGATGTTAGAACTCTACAAGTTTAATACCAAAGCTATGAAAAAATGTTTTTCTTTATCCTTTCCTTCTGGTCTCTAATCTCCTAAAAAGTACTATATATCCTTTAACCCACTAATCTTACTGCTTGAAATTTATACTTCCAGAAAAACCTAAAAGATGGAAATGATGATATGCATTAATTTAGTTCTTTCAGAAGTTACAAAAGTTGGATACTAGCCAAACGCCTTAAAATAGAATGTTTCAACTGCAGCAAATCCGCTAAGAGACCACAGGACAGAAAGGCAAAATTAAAACCAATAAGACCATATAGAAATATGGAAAATATTTCCTACAAGCATAATAAAATGATATATCTACCATGATTATACATGTAAATAAAATATAAATACTGACATAGAGAACACGAAAACAATCCATGTAATAGGGTAGTCACGTATATTTTTATACTGCTTTTGTCAGAAATTGAGGTCAGTATACAACGAATATAGACTTCTTCATCTTTTATATCTTCATATAATGTATGTAATGAACTTTATCATTTAAAATGATGATGCAGAGTTTCTACGAGGTCTTAAATTACCATGTTTCATTATGTTCACTTAAAGGGAATACAAACTTCAATGGAGAATTTTAGTAAAGGTTGTATGTAATATGTTAGTTTCTGGATAACCATCAGTTAAGTTCAATTAATCAAAATACTCCTTGGTTCATTCCAGGTTTTACCTTGTATTGTGTACAAGAATAACCAAGAGCAGATGGGCTTTGTCGTCACTTTCTTTGTTACAAGTTTTGTATACAATTACAAACCACAGAACTGAACAGGAATTGAGCAGCTCAAGTCCAGGCCAGTCCTTTGATAAGGTATGTCTTCCACTGTTTTTCATCCTTGTTACATTGAATTTTCATATGGATTTAACAATGGATAAATAAAAAGCCAGAATAGCTCCATGAGTGACTTATATTCATTTCAAAATTCTGGCATTAAAAAAATCCAGTACCTAATCAGTTAATACGAACGCCTTCAAAGACTCTGCATGTCTACTAAATAATAGTGCAACCTTATAGTGGGACAATTTACACCCAGGCTCCCGGGACTCATTTATCATCTTTTTCCGTAACCCCGTAACAGTTCTTTTGGAACTGAGGAAGAAGATAAATGGATCCCTGAGAAACAAATATTTACAAACCTTTTGAAAATGCTGTTTAAGTACGAAAGGAAATATTCTATTATCTATGCTGATCATATGAGAATTCACTTTGCAGGATCAAGTGGAGTGTGAACTGTTCAACCTCATAAGCATTTGCAAATAAAATCAAACAATTCCAGATTTCAAACTTATAAACAAAATTCCAAATCCCAGTCATCTTTTTATATAATTACAAACAGGTATGCTGACTTCCTATTCATAAATGGACTATCTAATATGTGTAGTATCCACCAGCACCTTTATTGGCTTACTGTCGTGTACCTCTCATTACCTGGTCCTCGAAGAGAAATGAATAGGAGTTGAAATGCAAATACTATCAATAGTAAACTACAATCCTTGAGTTTTACATGATCACCGCACACATTAACCATTAGCATTCTCTTTCTCTTAGTTGGAATAAGAAACATTTTCTTCTACAGAGTATTTGTAAAATTGAGTAATATTACAAAGCCCTCAGTTTTTCATTTCACTTTACTTACACAGAAAAAGCCAGAGAGAAACACATCAGTATTTTGACCTCAATGAGCCAGGATGAAATCTGAGATTTGTAATTTGATGAGACTGTGCTGAGATAATACAGAACTCTCTCCCCTAAATTCCTGGAAAAGCATTTGAAATCATAAGATGGTAGATTATAAATCTTGGCTTCCTGTACAAATGACTTTGTTAAAAAAATGAATCCATAAAAATGTAAAACATACAATATTCAGCATTATATAAGTATTACTGCTTTCTGTTATTACTATTCCCTTGTTCCTTACTACATGATTATTTATCTATGTAAACTATGTGATGTGTGGGAAATCACAAAATACTAACAAGATTTATTTATAAAAGGAAGAACGTCTAGGACTTACTTCTGTCAATTGATTCTGTCCCAACATTTTAAATATCACACACACACAGGTCTTCTCAATGTTCTCATTAAGTTTGATAACCGTATTTTAGAAAAAGAGTTCACTACTACTGCATTAAGGTAATTTATCAGGGTAGCCTGTGACTTAGACACAACCCTTAGTATGTTGTTCTATTTTCTTTATCATTTTTTGTTTTCTTTGTTATTATTTTTAATATGGTAAACATGTCTAACGGCTGTAATATGTTTCCCCAATCCCATATGAATGATAAAGACAAGCTACTAATTTGAAATTTAAACACTTGAATAAGCCAGAAGGGGGATAAAACAGAAACTGTAAGAGAGCATAATGGAATGGAAATTGCTCAAACTAACTGAGCGATAGGGCAAAGCATACTGACATACGCCACGTCTCTGAATGAAGCAAAGGTATGCCACATGCCCAAGGTATGCCCATGCCTCCTCTGGGCTTGGCTGTGTCACTGCCAGATTGCTAAGCTGTTCTCTCTCTCTGCCATACCTGCTATATAACAACTAAATGTTAGAAACTTCAGTTATCATATTTGAAATATAACCTCTTGCAGACAGGAAAAACAGTACTCTAAGCTGCGGCTTCTGAGTTTTCACACATCTCATATTGAATATGCATTAACTTTTCACAGTAAGATTTATGAATGTATTTTATTAACTATAATACAAAAATAACGTGTTAAAACAACTTAGTGAGACTATACCAACTCTAAGCTAAATCTCACAAGCTGTGAGAAAATAAGGTTCTTGTTAATATCAATGACTAGAAGTTTCATGTTCCATATAGGCTTTTGATTCATGATCAGTAAATTGGATTTCTAATGGTAAAAGAATAATCACATTAGAGTGAATACTTAAAAGGGCTTTCAGTAAATTTTTCTATCTGATGCCTAAGGGTTTCCAGGGGATTTTATATTATCTTAAATTGTCTAAAGTTTCCAATAACATACTTTCTTAAACAAGTGAATAAAAGGCCCCAGATCTCTACCCATAATTCTTTGTTTAAGGCTGTGTGGCACTCCTGGGCTGACATTTCACTCTCTATTATAGGTGTAGTTGCATCTGGTCTCCTCAAACAATAATCCACATGAGGATAGGGACCATGTTTCAAAACTGACTAGGATTTACTCAGTATTTAAGTCTGCGATCGATTAGCAGGCATTTCCACCTATAGGATCACATCTTTGTTTTTAGCAAGTTCAACTTGTTTATTTTTTCTGATCTTAATAATAATATGCCTTTCATACCTGTGTACATATTTTAAACACCTTTACTGATGTACAATTGACACAAAAACTACATGTATTCAATGCATACAGTTTGGTGAGTTCAGATACACGCATACACCTGTGGAAACCATCAACACAATCAAACAAACGTACAATTTTCACCTTCAGAAGTCTTCTTGTGTCATAGTCATTGTTGAATACATTGTTCCATCTTGCAGAACCATTTCCACTGACAAAATGGGGTTGTGAAAAGAGCCCCTCAAACCTGGTTCAAACATTCGCTCCGTCAACTGCAGTGTCACCCAGAAAGATGTCTCCAAAATAGGTTCAATTTTATCTGTCCTATGTAAAATCGGATAAATCAGATAAATAACACAAACAAATCAAATGTATATAAAATGCTAAGCTAGGGACTTCCTAGGTGGCACTAGCGGTAAAGAACCTGCCTGCCAATGCAGGAGATGTCAGAGACACAGGTTCAATCGCTGGGTCAGGAAGATGCCCTGGAGAAGGGCATGGCAACCCACTCTATCATTCTTGCCTGGAGAATCCCATGGACAAAGGAGCCTGGTGGGCCACAGTCCATGAGGTCGCAAAGAGCTGGACATAACTGAAGCGACTTAGCACACACATACAAAATCGGATAAAACAGATAAATAATGTAAACAAATCAAATATATATAAAATGTTAAGTGCAGTCTCCAATACACAGGAGGGTTCTCAAAAACTGTCCTCTCTTCTTCAGAAGTAATATGTGATGCACAAGAATGTTTAACATAACTGTATATCACTGATTACCAAAG
The DNA here is from genome assembly GCF_001704415.2 of Capra hircus. Taxonomy (NCBI): domain Eukaryota; kingdom Metazoa; phylum Chordata; class Mammalia; order Artiodactyla; family Bovidae; genus Capra; species Capra hircus. The sequence goes on along the minus strand of NC_030821.1, from coordinate 22,854,106 downwards.
TAATGATGGAAATAAATGTTTATTACATTCCCCTCCTATAAAGTTTACTATCATACATAACACTTAAAACAAGCAGGCCAAGAATCAAATCTATCCACTAATCTTACAATATCTATACCACAATAGTATTTAATGTCGTTTCTTTAAGTTCAAGAGAAATTATTCAAATATTTGTCGATTTCAGGGATGTTGCAGTTGCTCAGCAAATCTCCATTGAAAAAAATAAACACTATAATCAGAGGAAATGGAATATTTAGAAATATTGTACACACACATAATAAAACTGACGTTTGAAAAGAAGTCTGTTTGAAAAATGCAATTTATCCTGGAGTTAGTTACAATAGTGTAGAGAACACTCAAATTTCCACTTTCTCTATTACACTAATCTCAACGATGATGACCCACGAAGGGAACAATATTTGATGAGATATTTTTTGGCACACCCGTTGTGTTTGGACAAGATGGACAGCATTTTTACCCCTTGAGCCAATCTGCTCAACAGAAGATATGAAAACATCACCTGCTAGCCAGTCACACACTTGGAAGAGCTTCCATACCTTTCAGAAAGTATAAGCTTCCCTGGATGGAAGAAATGATGCTACTGTATATGGAATTCAGTCATAGCACATCTCCTGACTGTGTTATCTTCAAAATCACAGTACCTTTTTGAAAAGAACCCCAATAAACTGAAGATAACAGCACAAAATGGTGCCCAACATGACTGCCTTTCAAAAGATGAAAACAAGAATAAAACTGAATTTTGGTAAAAAGATACAGAACACTGTTGTGTGTTTAAAGATCTAGAAAAAGCTCCAGGTTTCTGAAAGCATGTTTGGTAACCTATTATTATTGATTAAGACACAGAAAAAATTTTTTCATAAAGATCCTCAAAATGTGTTAGCTGAGTTCACTTGTTTTGATGTTAAAGTGATTTCATCTCAAAAGCATAAAAATGTTTGGATACATTCACACATACATACATCAGTTTCCTAATCAATGAGGTACACACAATAACAAGCTTTTACCTTTGCCATGGGAATAATATACACATATATTAGATTACAATACAGTTTGATTTTCTTAGGTTGGGGGAATCACAGTCATTGCTGGTCTTTCTCATTCTTTTTATATGAGTCATTTCTTATCCCATAATAAAAACATCCATGCATGGAAAGTTTTAAAAATATTATATTTTATATCAGTATTAATCAATTACTCATATAGATGGTTGAACTCAAAACTGATCAGAGTACCACACTATCATTGTGCATAACTTAATACAAAGACAATGACTTATGTATCTTTCTACTGTGGTACTTAGAATCATGACACATACAAACAGGGCAAAGAGAAATAGATCCAGGAACTGCAAGATCTGAAGCCTACACAATTGGGAACCCCCTGTAAGAGGATACAAAATTATGCTATAAGGTATATATGAAAGTAAATATTTATTTAGAAAAAGACATCTCAGTAAATTGCAATTATTAAAAGTGAGACAATTATTTTTTTCTGCTCAATCAATCTCCCCTTACCAAGATCCCAATAATACTTGTGGCCATTCCTAAGTGTGACAGAGGGAAAGTCAAGATGGAAAGAATTATCAGACTTAATTGTAGTTCAAACATCTTCACTTTGAAAATGTTATAAAAATATCTGATCTCACTGCTTGAGCCCCTCCCAAGGCCTTAGAAAGGGCCTCAGTAAGTGACAGTCCTGACACCTCTCATTTAGTTCCAGGAGAGTTGGTTGTTACTGTTTCAATAACAAATGTGAGAAAGACTTGACAGGTACCAATTAAATCTTTCTGGAAATGGCACCCCACTCCAGTACTCTTGCCGGGAAAATCCCTTGGATGGAGGAGCCTGGTGGGCTGCAGTCCATGGGGTCGCAAAGAGTCGGACAGGACTGAGCGACTTCACTTTCACTTTTCACTTTCATGCATTGGAGAAGGAAATGGCAACCCACTCCAGTGTTCTTGCCTGGAGAACCCCAGGGACGGCGGAGCCGGGTGGGTGTCGTCTATGCGGTCGCACAGAGTCGGACACGACTGAAGCGACTTAGCAGTAGCAGAATTCACTGGAGAGTCTCAAAACATTCCAAGGCCCATCTAGAGTATGAAATAATCCAGGAATCTATGTCACCCATGTTGCCCCTTAACTCCATAATCCCAATCGCCCCCTGCCTTTTAAGGATCTATCAGATAATAAATCTAGCAAGTGATTATCCAGGCAAACCTTTACTTGCTTTCTTTCAGGGACAGTAGCTCTCTGCCTTACAATGAAGGCCATTCCATTTCAAACAGCTCTAACTGTTCTGCATGCCAAGCCCAAATCTGCCCTCAGTACATAGAACACAGACTCACAATGCTCTTTCAAACTATTTTTTTCTAAGCTAAAAAAAAATAGCGAATTTCTCCTCTGCATGAGTTCCTCATATCTGGGTATAGCCCTCATATGAAACCTGTAATTTTCTTTTCCTATTAAACATCAGCCCTGGGATTTCTTTGGGAGGAATGATGCTACAGCTGAAACTCAGTACTTTGGCCACCTCATGCAAAGAGTTGACTCATTGGAAAAGACTCTGATACTGGGAGGGATTGGGGGGCAGGAGGAGAAGGGGACGACAGAGGATGAGATGCCTAGATGGCATCACGGACTCGATGGACGTGAGTCTGAGTGAACTCCGGGAGTTGGTGATGGACAGGGAGGCGTGGCATGCTGTGATTCACGGGGTCGCAAAGAGTCGGACACGACTGAGCAACTGAACTGAACTGATTAAACATCTCCAATTCCTTCAGCTATTGCTTGATGTTAACAATCCTCCAGACACGATATTGAAGGAGGACACGAACATAATACCCAAGATGTGTCTTGCCAGGACAAAGTACAGCAGGGCTCCCTGTTAATTGTTTAATACTGAAGAATCATTCTGGACTGCAACTTCCACTGAAGACTCACAATTAACTGAAACATCTATAAAGTTTTCATTTTGCCAGCATACAAGGGTCACTCTTCTCTGATCTTTTTCGCCATTCAGTCATGTCTGACTTTGTGAACCCATGGACTGCAGCACACCAGGCTACCCTGTCCATCACCAACTCCCGGAGCTTGCTCAAACTCATACCCATTGAGTCGGTGATGCCATCCAAACAATTCATCCTCTGTCATCCCTTTCTCATCCTGCCTTCAATCTTTCCCAGCATTAGGGCCTTTTCAAATGAGTCAGTTCTTCGCATCAGGTGGCCAAAGGATTGGAGCTTCAGCCTCAGCATCAGTCCCTCCAATGGATATTCAGGACTGATTTCCTTTAGAATTGACTGGTTTGATCTCCTTGCAGTCCAAGGGACTCTCAAGAGTCTTCTCCAATACACAGTTCAAAAGCATCAATTCTTCAGCACTCAGCTTTCTTTATGGTCCAACTCTCACACCTGTACATGAGTGCTGGAAAAATCATAGCTTTGACTACACAGACCTTTGTTGGCAAAGTAATGTCTCTGCTTTTTAATACACTGTTTAGTTTTGTCATAGTTTTTCTTCCAAGGAGCAAGCATCTTTTAATTTCATGACTGCAGTCACCATCTGCAGTGATATTTTTGGAGCCCAAGAAAATAAAGTCTGTCACTGTTTCCACTGTTTCATCATATATTTGCCATGAAGTGATGGGACCGGATGCCATGATCTTTGTTTTTTGAATGTTGAGCTTTAAGCCAGCTTTTTCATTCTTCTCTTTCACTTTCATCAAGAGGGTCTTTAGTTCCTTTTTGCTTTCTGCCATAAGGATGGTGTCATCTGCATATCTGAGGTTAATGATATCCTGTACTTTTATACAATTGCCTTTTTTAACCCAAATTCAGGATTTTATTAAATATCACCAACAGTTTTAGGACACCATCCCAGACTGCACAGAGCTGTGAAACTGGATACTATTAATTTTAAGAGACATAGTAAAACCCGTTTAAGCAAAAATAATTCCAGATTTTCAGGCATTCATTAAGTGTGTCCCTCTCTGCCTTTGGCAGTTAGGTCTATCTCTAGAAAATCATATATTTTTATTGGTTCATACCAGACCCAGCAGCTTAGATATGAGAGGCACTGGCAAAGATTACTAAGAAACCCAAGAGATACATTATCCGCCTGTTGTAGTTTCCATATCCAGAAAAATAAATATTAGTTTATAATGAGTCTGAAATTGGTTATTTCTCTTTCAAATAGAATCAACATAATTACAATTGATAAAGAAAGCAAATCTTTTTTTTCTTGGTTTGTTTTAGGGTTTTCTGTTGTTAGCTTGAAGTAAATATAAGTTAAGAACATATATTCCCCTCTAAGGGTTCCTTCAGCCTTTTCCCCAGCTATCATATTCTGCTTATTTTCTTTAGATAAACACAGAAGTCCAAATGATAATTTTAATGCTTCATTATCAGTAAGTATCTAAAGGCTTCAAGCAATGCTCTTCAATTCTGCTTTGAGTTGTTTGTGTTTTTTTTTCAAATTATACACCTTTGTGCTCAGTTTTGTGCTTCCTTCCAGAAACAGATTCTTCCCGAGTTCTCCTAGAGCAACTGTGCTTCCTAATTCTTAGGTACTTTCTAAGAGGATATGACACCTGTTCTCACCTCTTAACCCTCTCACCTCTCACCCCTTAAGCTGAATCTGAATGAATGATTCAGCAGAGATCATCAACTTGACTTCCTCAAAGGAGATTTTGACATTACAGTCAACATATGTGGCAGAAAGGTTAACTTATCACTTAAATGTGAAACAGATTTCTTTATAACCTCCATATTCATGAAAATAGAATGCTACGATAACATTAAGTGTGGAGATGTTTCAAAGAGTACTATCAATTTATCTATTCCTACCTGAGAAGATATTTATTGGAAATCTTCAGAATCGAAAAGACCTTTATGCAGCCAGATCTGGGGTGTCTTTTTCCCCTGCGTTCTCCAGAGCGTGTATGCTGTGTGTTCACAAGTCTGACTCTTTGTGATCTCACAGACTGCAGCCCACCAGGCTACCCTGTCCATGGAATTCTCCAGGAAAGAATACTGGAGTGGGTTGCCATTTCCTAATCCTCTCCTGAGTAGAGGTTTACATTTACTGTTGTTTCCAGTTTCGTTGCTCAGCCATATCTGAATCTTTGCAAGCCCACGAACTGTAGCCCACCAAGCTCCTCTGTTCATGGGATTTCCCAGGGAAAAATACTGGAGTGAATTGCCATTTCCTTCTCCGGGGGATCTTCCTGACCCAGGGATCAACTATCTCCTGCATTCGCAGGCAGATTCTTTACCTGCTGAGCCACCAGGGAAGCCCTTATATTTACTGACATTGGGTCATTTCACTGAGCCATCTCCAGATGAATAACCAGTGAAGAAATCCTTCTATTAAAACTCTAATGAATATTTTGTCTACAGTACAAAATTGTAATCTATCAGGATGTTCCCAGTGCCTTATGGTCCCTAGAAGCTCTACAGGCTTCTGTGGTTACACATGTCCACTTATATTAAGCAGCGATGTTATGTTATGCAAAATGGAATTAAAGTGGAATTAACATGTCTGCAAGCCTTTGACTGTGTGGATCACAATAAACTGTGGAAAATTCTGAAAGAAATGGGAATACCAGACCACCTGAACTGCCTCTTGAGAAACCTACATGCAGGTCAGGAAGCAACAGTTAGAACAGGACATGGAACAACAGACTGGTTCCAAATAGGAAAAGGAGTACGTCAAGGCTGTATATTGTCACCCTGCTTATTTAACTTACATGCAGAGTACATCATGAGAAATGCTGGGGCTGGAGGAAGCACGAGCTGGAATCAAGATTGCCGGGAGAAATATCAATAACCTCAGATATGCAGATAACACCACCCTTATGGCAGAAAGTGAAGAAGAACTAAAGAGCCTCTTGATGGAAGTGAAAGAGGAGAGTGAAAAAGTTGGCTTAAAGCTCAACATTCAGAAAACTAAGATTATGCCATCCAGTCCCATCACTTCATGGGAAATAGATGGGGAAACAGTGGAAACAGTGGCTGACTTTATTCCTCTGGGCTCCAAAATCACTGCAGATGGTGACTGCAGCCATGAAATTAAAAGACACTTACTTCTTGGAAGGAAAGTTATGACCAACCTAGATAGCATATTAAAAAGCAGAGACATTACTTTGTCAACAAAGATCCGTCTAGTCAAGGCTATGATTTTTCCAGTGGTCATGTATGGATGTGAGAGTTGGACTATAAAGAAAGCTGAGCGCCAAAGAATTGATGCTTTTGAACTATGGTGTTGGAGAAGACTCTTGAGAATCCCTTGGACTGCAAAGAGATCCAACCATTCCATCCTAAAGGAGATCAGTCCTAGGTGTTCACTGGAAGGACTGATGTTGAAGCTGAAACTCCAGTACTTTGGCCACCTGATGTGAAGAGCTGACTCATTTGAAAAGACCCTGATGCTGGGAAAGATTGATGGCAGGAGGAGAAGGGAACAACAGAGGATGAGATGGTTCGATGGCATCACCAACTCGATGGACATGGGTTTGGGTGAACTCCAGGAGTTGGTGATGGACAGGGAGGCCTGGCGTGCTGCAATTCATGGGGTCGCAAAGAGTCGGATACAACTGAGCAACTGAACTGAACTGAACGGCAAAAGTAGTGATAATGATCAATAACAACATTTTTAAGGCTCAAAAAATCTAATCAATTGCAAATATCCATTCAAAGTAAAAGTATGTATGTGTAAGTATATACAATGAGGACATAATTATATACAATGAGGACATAATTGATAATACACTTATTTATAAATAATATTTTATAATAGAAACTAGATTCCTTAATAGTGACAGAATAATGTAATAATGTGATTACATTATTCCCTACTTGCTGAAAAATATCCATACAGATACCACACACAAAAAAAAACATGTCTGAAAAATCATAAGGCACTGGATTGAGTTTCCAGAGAGCAATAACCATTATTTGAGATAGAATGACGTCTCTCTCCTAGAACAAAATACTGATGAGAACATGTTCTACGTCTGCCTTAGTAACTACATTGTCCCTAGGACCTAACTCCCTCTCTGACACATTTCTCCTCAATTGATTTGTTCAGTAAAGTCTAACAGTCCCCAAGAATTTTTCCCAGCCTCCACACCATTCAAATAGTAGTATCTTTCAGCTGGGTTATTGAGGAATGGGTGGATCTCTGAGAGACATGTGCCCCTCACCCTTGAGAGTGGTTGCCAATTATTTTATTAAAAAAAGATATCCATGTTGCTCCTCTTCAACAGCATCAAGTTTAAGAAACTTTTATCCAACAGATAATTGAAGGACCCCAATAGTCACTCTTTGACACATTATCCTACTTGTTTTTTCTTCATCACACTTACCCTACCCAACATCAGGCTATGCAATCACTGAGTTACTATGTTTATTGCCCACTGCCCATCTCTATGGAGAAGGTGATGACACCCCACTCCAGTACTCTTGCCTGGAAAATCCCATGGATGGAGGAGCCTGGTAGGCTGCAGTCCATGGGGTCGTGAAGAGTCGGACACGACTGAGTGACTTCACTTTCACTTTTCATGTTCATGCATTGGAGAAGGAAATGGCAACCCACTCCAGTGTTCTTGCCTGGAGAATCCCAGGGATGGGGAAGCCTGGTGGGCTGCCGTCTATGGGGTCGCACAGAGTTGGACACGACTGAAGCGACTTAGCAGTAGCAGCAGCAGCAGCCCATCTCTAGAATGCAAACTCTACAAGAGCAGAGAACTTACCTTTCTAGGACATGACTGAACACTGCCAAGAGGACACAAAGGCATGTGAAACAGAATAAACAAAATTGTAGGGGAAAAAAATGATACAAGATTTCTTAATTAGTAGTCTCCATCATTTGTAAGACACACATCAGTAAGCTTTTCAAGAGAGTAAAAACTACTGCAACATTAAATGGATTTATCGATTTTAAAGCAAGCCATACTTTGCTTTAAGGAACAATAAAACATGAAACTCAAAATTTAAAAATGTTTATTTTATTCAAATTAGTCAAAGATTTATATAGTCACCAGAGCTTCTCATCAACATAGATTAGCAAAAGTCATGCTATTAATGATAAATCCCATGGCTCGTAAGGAAATAAAGCATTTTAGTTGCTCTGAGCAGGTTTCTGAGTGATGAACTTCCAATTTCTCTCGGATTTTAAGAACACTGACATTAAGTATTGGCCTCAAGGGTTTTGAGATTGGGAAACATTACCCTATTTTGCAGATTAGAATGAACTAAGACCCAGAGGTTCAATGATTGTGCTGATAGCTGTCTAAAAGGCTAGAGATGTCTCTCACTGTCACGTCTCCTTCATCTTTCTCAAGGACTCTTTCCATTTCTCTAAGGAAAAACACTGTTCAGTACATGAATGGGCTTCCCAGATGGCACTAATGGTAAGGAATCCACCTGCCAAAGCAGGAGACGTACGTTCAATCCCCGGGTCAAGAAGATCCCCTGGAGGAGGGCATGGCAACCACTCCACTATTCTTGCCTAAAGAATCCCATGGACAGAGGAGCCTAGTGGGCTATACTGTCCATGGGGTCTCAAAGAGTGGGACATGACTAAAGGGCTGTATGTACACAAGGGGAGTTCAATAAATGTCAGTTCCCTTTATTCCTAGGTTTACATTTGCTGGGAATAAATTTTTAAAAACCCTAAGATTTCAAATCCTGTAATGGATCTTAATCCTATGATTTTTAAGATCTCCTTTATAGCATTAGTTACACTGTGAAAAGTTGTACTGGGCAAAACCAAGAAGTTTCCAATGAGAATCTGCACGGAAATATTACTATCACTTTTGAAACATAAGGGAGGGAGGGAGGAAAAGAGAAGGAGAAGAAGGAGAGCTGAGGAGAGAGAGAAAGAATGACACAATGTGAAAGAGACAGATGACAACCATTCAGTGGCTCAGCAGGTTCACCAAGCCCTGGATTTCATTTTAGCCCACACTGCAGAGTTCAACTCTGATCTAACCACTAGCATGATTTTTTGGGCGTCTGTTTGCAGATGCAGTAGAGTTATCAATCCGAACAGACACACAATCCGGGTCCAATGTCACTTCTCCTCATTATGTTAATAGTTAATACATGCAAATGAAAACACTCTAGCAATTTGATTTCTTTGAAGATAGTTTGCATATTGTCTTAGCCATAATGACTGTACACTTCTCTCAGTCTCCATTTATGCCAGGGTAGTTCGGTTCCTTTTTATCAGCTCAAGTTCATTTTGGCTGCTATTGGAATGTATGTGCATGCTTCTTTTTTACCTTTTGCCTAATTACCATTCAGGTATCATAAGCAGATTTTTCATGCTATTGGTGTTTTTCTTAATTAAGAAACAAATGAATTCTCCCTAGCAAAAAAAAAAAAAAAAGATGGAACAACAGAAGAAGATGCCAAGGGCTGATGCTCTGTTTCTTAATTGAAGCAGTTCTATTGTTTGGTGTCGGTAGTGAGGGGGCAGAAATGTCATAAGTGTTGAATGTTAACAGCACAAAAATAACATAAAACTATTTTTAAAAATAAAGAGGAAATACAAAAAAAATGCTGTAAGAGCTTTTAAAACATAGATTTTTATCCACATATTAATTCTGACAGTAACAAAGTAGCTTCATTTACAAATCCCTCACACTTCGAAAGCCTGAGGTTCTAACCTCAGTCCTGAGAGATATGCCTGCCCCTCATGCTTGTCTAGTTAACTGTACCCTACTTATTCACTCTTCATCAATTAAGGAGACACTCAGGGGAACAGTTTCTTTAATTCATGGAAAAAAAATTTCTCTTTTAATTTGCTTTCTTATTTTTCTACCCACAATAAAATCTCAATGTCCTATCCATATAGTTGGTAAATGCTACTGCAATTATAAAATAAGATACATGCAAATTCATACAGATAACTCTTCCTGTCCATTTCTCTTAGGGCGATGGAAACTTTGGGTAATCAAGGTTTTAGAAGAAAGTTGAGTATTTTACCCATTCAATATGATGGCATTAAATCTGGACTACTGAATGATATAAAAGGTTATATGTATTTCTCTTTAATCAAAGCTCCAGTTATTCTTTCATTTATGACTTTATTCCTATCTCAGATTACAGAAGTCCCACCTTATTATTATTTTACTTAAATTTTTTAAAGCATGAAAATCCATTACTATATAGTAAATAAGTTAATAAAGATTAAATAAGAAGCATCAGATAGGGTAATATGTTTTGCTAATAGGAAAAGAACATTATTAACAAAATATCTCTAAGTATCAGTTTCTAAATTGCTAAGTTTCTACTGTTATTAATAACTTGCTATCACTCAGGTGTCTGAGTTATGTATGGAATAAATCTAAGAACCAAACAGAGGAAAGGAATTGTAATATATATAAATAATATATATGTGAATGAAACATACCCTTTATAGTTTCTTCCTGTCTGAAAGGAAGGGCCATACCTTACTTGCTATATCACTATAAGCATGTAAAGGGACCATTTATTAAAAGCTAGCATTTTAGGATAATGTGGAATACATAGAAAACATTTTTAGGTTGCTCTGAAAGCACAATTTATGGTTTTTAAGAAGTAAATAAATAATTTTAATTTGAGATGATTTTTAAAACACTCTATCAAAGCACAGAAAATATTTTATGAAGTTGTCCAATGAGTGTGTAGGACAACTGGAAGGGAGTTGCTATGGAAAAGACAGTCTGTGAGAAGTGAATTTGTATATGTATGTGAATTACATACATATACACAACATCATCTGTATAGCCAAAATAACTTTTAAGAAACCATATTTCTGTGAAAGTCATAAGATAAATTTCAAAGAGCTTAACTAACTCACAAAATCTGAAATCCTATTGAAACCATCAAGGGACTCCTTAATTCCACTGTTTATCATTTTACTATTTTTTAAACAAAATGGTGAACAATGACCAAAAATAGATTTCCATGCCTACTTTCTTTATGGTCTAATATATTAGAAAGGACCTACTCAGTCCACTTAATAGAGTCACTCACATGATAATAAATTACACGATATTCAGTTTAGTTGTTTTTGGTCACGGAAACTAAGAAATAAGACCTAGCGACAGTTCCTCTCTTTTCCTCTCTTGACGTTCTGTAATCTTAGGGTGATAGGGAAAAGGGAGAAAAGTGAAGAGTTTGAAGCTCTGAGATTCACAAATTTCACACATGTATGTAATATATATATATAATCTGTATAGGGAAAATATACATGGAGGTATTAAATTAGAACGAACACAGAATTTTCTTAAAAGTATGTCTAGAAGCTCATGAAATTTCTTTCTTCTAATTCTTCAAGTAAGGAGATTAAAAATGCCCATTATCAATCTTAACCCCGTGGCAAATGTTTAGACAACACATTTTCCTACTCGTACAGCAGTGTGAAGCTGTTCTTTCCCCACCCCCCAGACTCTGACGTGCTAACATGGTGTCCCTGCCAAATTCTTGGCATTGGAAGAGAGGGGGAAGAGGCCATACCATAACGTGTTGATAATGAGGAGATAGAAATAGCAAACCAGCTGGATTGTCCTAATAAAGTATGTCTGGGATTTAGAGACACAACAACTATGTGTTCAGGTCATCCAAATGCATTTTAACCAACTGGTTTCTTCAATGACCTTTTCAGATACCCCACTCAGAAGCTTTCTAAATGAATTTTATGTATTAACTCCACAACTGTCTGGGAGGAAGGAAAAAAAGAAAATCCTTATTTACATTTTATGACAATGATTATTACACCCAAGGCACCTCATGTTATTTAATATGAAAAAAATATCAGACAAAATGATCTGTAACAGATTTCATAAATTTAAAAAATATTTACCAGTTTCTATGTGTGATGAATAACTACAGTTACTATCAATGTATTTTATAAAGCATTTCCCAATAAACTTTAAAATATTTTCTTCCTCGGGAATAAAATATGTTAGTTAAAAAGTGACTGTAGGTTGTCTGTGCAAAAAGCTTTCATAATTTAGAATATTCAACAAGATCTATCTTTTTACTCTGACTAGGAACGGTATTTACAAAAAAAAATTATTTAAATGTTTAAAAATATGCAAACCAAAGGCCTTAAACTTATATTTTGAATTTGCTTTTATGGATTTGACCTCAAAAATGCCAATAATAAGATATTTTACTAGTATATGCACAGTACTGTTATAAGCTCTTTGCATGTATTAATCCATTTAGCCCTCAGAATAGGCCTTGTATAGGTTTCTATAATAATCTCTTTTTAACAAATGGAGAAAACTGAGTCACAGATTAAGCAACTTGCTCAAGGACATGCAACAATAAGGTGGGCCATCTGGAATTAGAACCCTGATGTAAGACTCCAAATTTCTGAAAGAGAATACCATCCCTAATCTCCCTCTAAAGAGTGACTGACTCAATCCCCTTCCAAATAAAAAAGATTAAAATGTGGCTTTGTCCTGCACATCCACTCAAGTGGCATCCCATGGTCAGCGCTGCACTCTGTGTCTTCAAGTTAACATGTACGTTTACCAACACACTCATTTTCAAGCAGATGGCTTGGAAAGTTATTTCCTAGATTATTTAGCCCTCTGGGCTAACACCTTTCCACGGAGTGGCTAAGAGGCAGCACAGCATCCAATCAGGATATAAGGCATGTAACAGGTCACCCAATTTTGAAAACGGACCCTAGTAACATCAATAATGGTGATGACTCTTCACCCCAGAAACCAGTTGTCCTAGAAATGTTGTATAGCCTTCCAAACAGAGGTAGTTTTAACAGATCATCTTCAATAATTTATTCTACTAGGCCTTGCTCTGAGTCTATTTTTAGTGCTAACCACTAACTTTATCACCATGAAAACCACTTGTGGCTTTTCAACACATGATGGCTGGGATATCAGCAGGCCACATGGAAGTAGGGGGCTGGGTCCCCTTTGGGTTTGTTTTCCGCTGATGCTTTCCTTAACTTCTCTGGGTCTTTATGAATAGAATTCTTATAACAAAACAGAAACAGATTCAGAACAAACTAGTGTACCAGTGGGGACAGGAAGGTGAAAAGCAGCAAGAGAAGTGTAAAAGATTAAGAAGAGGTATAAACTATGTACAAAATAAATAAGATATAAGGATGCATTTTATAACACAAGGAATATAGCCAATATCTTATAATAACTTAAGATGGAGGGTGACCTATAAAAATACTGAATCACCATGTTGTACACCTGAAACTAATGCAATACTACAAATCAACTACAATTAAAAAAGAATAGAATTCCTAATGGCAATGCATACCTCAAGAAGCCAAATAATTTTTTTCCCCCAGTAACTAGTTCTCTATTGATACAAAGTCACTGCAAAATGCCACTGATGAGATGAATTTACCTCCACTCAGCTATGCATCTTGGCAGCACCTCTGTCCAAACTGAGAGTCTAAAATACAATAAAAACTTCAATCCCACCTGGGTTTTCAGAATCCATGAGAATGAACTGAATGAAACTGACCTTTTGGTCACATGGGCTATCAAGGCTGAAAATATCAGAACGCTCTAACCTGTGAAAACAAACTTAGCAAGATGTATTAGGTTTGAAAGTAAAAGTGTTAGTCACTCAGTTGTGTCTGACTCTTTGTGACTCCATGGACGGTAGCCCTCCATGCTCCTCTGCCCACAGAATTCTCCAGGCAAGAACACTGGAGGGGCTTGCAATTCCCTCCTCCAAAGGATCTTCCTTAGCCAGAGCCTGAACCTGGGTTTCCCACATGGTAGGCAGATTCTTTACCATCTGGGTCACCTCCTTCACATGAGAGTAACAGATGTTTTATTTGTTTTCAGGTTATGATTTTCCTCAATCCCATGTTACTTCTATACTAACTCTATGCTCACTTCTTTAAAATTATTTGATAAAATTTCAACATAGGTCATTTTATTTTCCATTCAGTAATAATTATCAGAGGATATTTATAGTGGCTTTTATGATTCAAAACCTTCATGTTTTCTCAGAGTGTCTCTGTTAAATCCCACGGAAGCTAAGCTCTAGTTTATCCCATGCTCTGGTCCATCTCCCGCTTACTGTTGCTGCTGTTCCCACAAGAACACATGAGATAGCTTGGAAGATTTTCAAGGATACAAAATCATTAATAAGGTGCAAAAAAGAGCAACATATTTGGCCCGGAACCAATTTAAAATATGTCTGCATATAATAATTTGAAGAAAAATAACAGGCATCTGAAAAATCACTCAGAAAGTAAAACACTGGATATGGGTATGAACTGGTTCAGGAAGAACAGGACAAAATTTCTGAACTCAGAAAAAACAACATCATGGGGAAAAACTTATTTTTGCAGAACAGGGCCTATAACAGTGCATCAAATTTTAAAGAACAGATCGTCTATCAAAAACCGAACTATCATACACTATTAATCTGAGGTTAATAACATAGCCATGACTTATGCTGAGAACAGAGAAATGCCCTATTTTAAAAGGCAATGCATTGAAATTCTTTTCCTCTGTGCAATTTCCTTCTCCAAAGTAAAACAGAGCTTAATCTTCACTTGAGTGCTCACTTTTGGTATATTCTCATACTAAGCTTAATAAGGACTACAGAAAAAATTAGCATTATAGCTCTTCTCCCTCACAGTAAAGTCTGAATTGGACAGATACTGAAATATTTTATTAAATATTTTTTCATCTTCTATCCTTTCTTCCCAAACCCCAATCATATTTCTATCCTCTCAACCAATCAACTGAGGAGAAGATGAGCAATTAAAACTTAAAGATACTGGCAATACATACTTGATAGTTTTCAACCCATCACATACCTTCCCCTCACAACAGAATTTATCAGTAATGGTAATGGCATGACAATAAGGGAATCTATGTCCTACTCCAAATTCCCAGTCCTAATCCCCAGAGAAAACATCACTAATAATTTCCTGCATAATTTCAGACACTTTTCAAGAAAATATATACACATATGTGTATCTGTTCATTCTTTCACTTCTTAAAATACAAGCAGAGAGATGCCATACTGAAATATTTTTTCTCACTTTGTTAGTCTAAAAGATTCTCATAATAGGATGGAGACATCCATCTCATCCTTTATAATGCATGAATTACACTAAGGATTGCACCACAATTCTATTTTATCCATCCCCTATTAATGGACACAGGTAATTTCTAATTATTCGCCATTACAAACTACACTTTAAAGACCACACACATGAAGGTTTCTATGGGAAAGAGGACTTGCCAGGTCAGAGAGTATATGTGCAGTTTCAATAGCTATAAACTGGCAAATCAATTTCCAAAGAGGTTGCAACAACTGGCAATCCCAGTTACAATTGCTCTGCCCATTTGCCATTGAAAATTTACCCTTCCCATATTCAGTTATAAAACTAGACTAATGCATATGAAAGAATGCAAAGCTACTCCCAAACACAATCTCATGAGTTAAGCACTGCTGCTGCTACTGCTAAGTCGCTTCAGTCGTGTCCGACTCTGTGCGACCCCATAGACGGCAGCCCACCAGGCTTCCCCGTCCCTGGGATTCTCCAGGCAAGAACACTGGAGTGGGTTGCCGTGTTAAGCACAAACAGATTCGATTAAAAAGATATTGCTCTGTTCATTTATTTTTGCATGTGTTGTCTCACCTCAATAAAATATTCATACTAAACTACTGAATGCCCTGAGTGACTGTTTCAACCATCCACTACAATGCTGTCATTAAATCGACGTTTACAAGTTAGAAGGTAGCACAGAAGTCTAAGGTGAAATTTGTGATAACGATAATTGTTAAATTTCACACAGTGAAAGTTGACTAAAACCCACTATTGGCTCATGATTTTCTTGTCTTCCCCTATACCAAATTGGTAATCATCACACACATTTACAATGCACTAATCAGGCTCTATTTTTCAGTATCTGCATTGACCATCAATTACCTAAAGAATGAGTTCAAGTTATTTAACACAGCACACAAAGCCCTTTAAAAACCTGTTCCTCTGTGACAACCTAGAGGGGTGGGGGGTGGGGGGAGGCTCAAGAGGAAGGGGACATACATATATCTTTGGCTGACTCCTGTTGATGTATGACGGAAACCAACACAATATTGTGAAGCAATTATCTTTCAATTAAAAATAAACTAAAAAACTTTTCAAAAACACAAAACCCTGAAAGTAAAACAATGTGTTCAACAACAACGGCAGAAAAGCTGGTCTCAAATCAAGTTCAAGCTGCCTTCTGTCACTGTTTTCCGTGTTCCATCCTCTTTGCTCACAACTACTCACTAGACCTTGAAAAATGGATGTTCTTTAACGCCTTTCTGCTCTTGGCCAAACCGTTGATTCTGCCAGGATACAATTCCCTCTTGTCCTGACTGAATCTTCAACTCCTCCGTCAAGATCCAACTTAAGTAAGATCTCATCCTAGAGTCTTATCCTAAGTAACAGAGGTATCTTTGTACCCATATTTCTTTATACTTTCATCTATCAAGAACATAACCCAATGCACAGTATTTGTGCCTTTCTCCTTAACCATGTAATATGCTACCTGACAGGACAGACCATAGTGCGTTGATTTTTTATTTTCCCCTCCCTGTGGTTTAACATAGTACACACAATTGGTACATATTCTATGTCTGTTTAATGACTACTGAATGAAGAAATGGGAGTTTTTAATTTAAATAAAAAGCATGTGGATAACTCTTTTTTTCTTTTGTATGGAAAACTGCAAAACCACTTTTATTAAAAGATGTATCACAGGAAATGATGTTGAGTTTAAAAATTTTTTTTCATTCATTCATTCATCCATTCATTCAGCTAATATTCTTTGAGTGTTTGCTATGTGCCAGGTACTCTTGCAGCAACTAGAGGTATAGAAGTGAACCAGACCAGGTTCTGTCCACTGAGCTTAGATTCTAGTGAGAAATCATTTAATAAAGAAGTATGCATACTAACAAATCAATAAAGAAAATAATTTCAGATAAATATCAGTAGAATGAAAATAAAATAGGGTAATGGGCTAGAGAGCAAATTAAGGCATGTAGGGGGACAGAAAATTTAAATGCAGGCTAAGGGAGGTCTTTAAGAGTTAACATGTGAAGTGAAAAGTGAATGATAAGAAGAAGACAACCATATGGAAATCTAGGGAAATGACATTTCAAAAAGAAAAGCAGCTTGGCATGTTCAAGGAACAAAAAGAAGACCAGCAAAGATAAAATGTCATTGAATGTAGGTTTATGGGGGCCAGTCAGGGTAGAGACTGGGAAGGGAAATGGCACATGATCATGGTACACTTGGTGATCAAGTCAAACAGAAAAGCAACAAATAGATCATAGAACATACAATAAGCAGTGATGTAAAAAATCAGATGTCAATTGTAAAGGATACCCACTGGAGGACTTACAGCAACAAAATTCTTGAATACCCCAAATTTTGTATAAAATGTCTGGATATTTACAAATTCTTCAAAGTCCATGGATCCCAGGCTAAAAGTTCTTGATTAAATATGCAATAATTAATTTTTCTTCCTTGGGCTAATAACAACATGCATTCAACATTTGTTTCACCTCTGGTCATACCTAAGAGATTATTTCTCAGTATAAAGAACACTGGTGGTAACCAATTTAGAGAAAACAAATCCTTAAAACTCTTCCTTAGTAACATCCTACACTTCAACCTTCTTGTTTCTCTTTCTTCAAAATGTAAACTTACAAACCAAGGACTAAAAAACATAGAAGTGAACTGCAGACGAATCATTCCAGCCACTGCATCTCAAATTCACACTCTTCCTCAAACTGAGATTTCTGAAGCTGTAGAAACTAATCAAGAAATTGGAGTCTAGCTGACCACAGAGCTGATTGCTGCTTTCTATTTATAAGGACTGCTGATCTTAATTATGTTTATGATGCGACACCTTTTTCATTTGTCGATTCTAATTTTCCTCAATGTATAATTAGATATTTTTCAGGATTAGCTTACCCATATGCAAAAGAGTATGCAGTTCAAAGCCACATGGAATAACAGACACAAACAGAAAACACTAAAGGAATAAAGGGGTTGAGAAGGCAGTATTAGATAATCTATGATATTGTGTGTGTGTGTGTGTGTGTGTGCACATGCATGCACACAGAAAAGCAAATAAACTATAGACACCTGTTCATGGATACTCAAAAAATAAAAAAAAAAACCTCTAATATTTATCAAAGCAATTTGCATTTTACAACTGTACACCACCTTAAAATGAAACATCATTGTTACTGAATAACTGAGAAATGTCATCACAGACTTATGCAGCAACTGTGCTATGGAAATTCACCTGTGCTCTTCTTTCCCTGATGTTTCAAAAAGTGTTGACCATTATTAGCTACCACCAGTGAACAACATCCATCAGCAATGTAACCATCAGCACAGAATCACAGAAGTGCTCCTTTGCCTGAAGTATCTTTTCTGAAAAAGTTTTTGTAACCACACTTATGATTGTTCATTATTCCTGAGAGAGAGTGAGAGAGAGAGAGAGACACACACACACATTTCTCTGTTCCATATTAATGTATGTACAAGAGACTAGGTCCTTTTCTTATGGCACCTTTCTTGGATGTATTACTAATCACAGCTGAAATGGCCATTAGCCCCCTTCCCTGATCACTTATTAAGAGTGCCACTTCAGGTTTCGGCGCAAGGGCTTTCATACAGTATTCCACTTATACTATCAGCAATACAGCACCTTGCAGAATTCATCCTGCTGGTATTAAGCCTCCAGTATTAGCTAAGACCCAACTGTCCTTTAGAGATCTGACCCTTAAAACTCAAGAGAAAAGCGATACATCCTAAAGGATTTCTAAAGTATCAAACTGTCCTAAATCTAAATTCAAATCCAAGCTGTCCAAATTCCAATACTATAACAGTTATATTACTTTTCATGGCTAACTAACACTGGGAAACATTTTACTCTAAAACTAGCTACTTTATTTTCTTTCTTCCCTTCCTTGTTTCTTCTAACAGCAGACAAAATTTATCTAATTTACCTAATAATAGATATAATCAGTATCTACTATTAATTATGTTCAGATTCAAAAGTGATCTACAATGTTGTTCTGTAGTAGCATATAAACTAATATATTTTTAGTTGATTGTAATATGTGCCCAGAATTTGGAATTTTCCATAATTAAAATACAAAGAAACAGTCTATTAATCCCAGCACCAGCAAGAATAAAGTTCAGCAAATGACAGCCACAGTCATTCACTAACCACAGACCTGTACAAAATATAAAGTTCTCCCATTGTGCCAAGTAAGGTTTTCCCAGACTCTGGCATGACTAAACCATGTACTCGAATATTTTTCACCTAAGCTTCTCATAATCTATGATACCCAAACACCTGGAGCTGATAACTCTAGATTAATTTACATTGTAATTTCCCCTCAGTAAATCTGTATTTCTCCATAAAAACTAGTTTTTAAATATTAAATTTAGGCAGTTTATGTGTCATTATTTTTACCCTATAAGACTATAATATAATGAAATATGCAAATGTCATTACATATTGTAAAATATCACATAAAATAGCACATAATTATTAACTAAACATATGCCCGTGCCCTTATGACATAAACCATGTAACAACATTGAGTTAAACAAAACAGGAAGGTAGTCACACATTTTTGTTTGTAGACTGAATCTTCATGCCTTTAAGAGACTATCAATTGTTAGGGCCTGGACCTAAAAAAGAAAGAATGAAATATTAATAACGTCCCACCTTGTGGGAGCTCAGTATTACTTGACACTACACAGAAACCGACCTTTTTGTCCTTCAGGCTTGCCTACCAGGCCCCATCTTCTATCGCAAAAGCCAAATCATCTGATCCCAAACTAACTGTCAACTGCCTGTGATGGTGAGGAAGCCAGACATCAATCAATCAGGTTTTATCAGACGCTCTCTTCGTTTCTCTGTTGTGCTCATCTTATCATCTGACCCAGTTGTAGCCCTGACTTCAGAGGCTTAAGCAACTTGATGACAAAATATGCGCCTGTTTGTCCAAGATGCACATTGTTAAGAAGTGGGGTGATATTTTTAGCAGCTACCTAATATATTTGCAAATGAACTCTTGAATATTTCAGATTTGCACAAGTCCCATGGTGGTCAGTCTCTCCTGCACACTAAGCTTGTTATTGGCTATGGGAGGCCCAATAAATCCAAAATCTGCAGAAGTACTTAGGTGCAAGTCAAATGTCATCAGAAAATATGATTATTTTCATGGCAATGTTGCAGAAAGGCTATCAATATGAGAATTTCAGGATGGCACTTCAAGAGAAAGAAGACCTAATTGATAAATGTGTACAATATAAATTCAGACAGTTTTACACCAAATAAATAAAAGCAAGTCAGAAAATTAAAAATCTTTTTAACTATTCCTATTGACTGGAGTCTTGGAGGAAAAAAAGTGTTTAAATTTTCAATGCTGTTGGCAAAACCACATTAGCTGTCCCACTACTCTAATGATATAAATAATGTACTCTGATACATAAACTAGTTGGGTAAGGAATCAACTGTGAAATAGATCATGAGTTTGACAGTTTTTAATTCAAACAAAATATCTGTTACATAATTTTTATACAAAACTGACAAGACTGAAATACAGACACACAGCATGGCTATAAGTACTCTATGTTAGTATAAGCAACTGTCCACTTGCTTATTTTCCTTAAAAATCAAAAGAACAACTTTTATGATGGATATAAGATTTTCGTTAATAGGCAATATTGTCAATATTCCATTCAGCTCTGATTTAAATTTTCACTGAACTATATTTTGAAAGTATTTTAAGAGCAGCATAAAATTTATCCACAAAATTTATTCACATAAATACACACATTAATTATATAGGTATGGGTTATAAAACATCATAATGTGTTACAGTGATGTATGTTGACATGGATGGAAATGCACACCATGAAAGCAATTTGTACACAACAAATGAGAAAGCACAAGAATAATTTGTACAGCATTCCAAAAGATTCCCACTAAATTCACAGGGTCTTATTTTTTAAAAATGCCTTTGAACTTCTCAGCAGACAGCAAGGAAGGAGTCTAACTAGTATACGGCATTTTATATTTTCTAACATAAATGGGGAACTAAACAAGCTTCTACTTGCAATGTGATTTTCTCTCTTTTTACATTACTATAAGAAATTGTTTTAAATCCATTAAAAAAGTTCTTGATACCAAATATGCTAAAATTAAGTTATAACACAAATTTTTATCATTGAATTAAAAATACTCAGAACTTCTATTGAATTATCTGATAATCTTTAAAACTTGTATTCTAAATTAGGTAATTTAAATGTAGTAAGCAAGAGAGAAATGGACAGTATTGAGTGTATTTTTATTTTTTATTCTTTAAAGCCACTTAGTAGTACACAATTTTTAGTTATTTTTTGACACACAATCAGAGGAATCTGGTCCTCAACTGAAATTAAATATTTGTTTATTCACTATTTTTCATCTTCTAACTTCCCGTTTATTGCAGGCTTACAATAATATGAGAATATGCCACAGTAAAGCAAGTCTTTTATCTTAAAGAGCACACCATTATTTATATTACAAAGAAGCAACTAATAATAAAATTAAAAGTTCCAGATTAATAGGTTGTAAAGGTCAAATATTTGTCTCTAAGTTTTATAATTGATTATTCACTCAATTCAAGTTTAAAGACTTCTCCAAATTTTGAAATAAATAATTTCAGAAACTATGGCTGAAAGACCTATGTCAAGCAACTCACAAGATATCTTACAGATACAATATTATATAGATGTCAACTTGTTGAAAATTCTCATAAACTGTTTCAACAACAGATATCCACAAAGTTTTACAAATTCATATCTTCAAAAGGATTTCTCTTTCTAAGAAGGGAATCAATTAAAAAATAACAGTAACTATATCTTCAATAAATGCCTGACTATTTGGAGATAATTTTAGATTCATTTTAAAGTTTAAACAAACTTTTCAAATACCTTTTTTAGTAGGTTGTACAGAAACTAGGCACAGCAGCTTTATGTAGACTATTAAAACTCTGTACACGTGTGGTAGCCTACATAAAAGCTATATTTTATATACATTTGTGGTAGCTGATTAGGATACATCTAATATCATCAAAGTCAAATCATTTAAAAAAAAAAAAAAACATCAGATTAAGGCCATTCAACAACTTCTAGCAATTCAAAGGGGCAGTAGCCGGTGGCAGATGCCCAGATTAACTGAAGGCCTATTTAATACTAAATACTACACTAGAGCCTCTTATAAACATATTCCTTTTTTTTACACTCATGGGGATATT
This sequence comes from Capra hircus, assembly GCF_001704415.2. Classification (NCBI taxonomy): domain Eukaryota; kingdom Metazoa; phylum Chordata; class Mammalia; order Artiodactyla; family Bovidae; genus Capra; species Capra hircus. Next base: position 22,831,758 of record NC_030821.1, on the reverse strand, counting down.
ACCAGAATATTAAATAATAAATAGCACTGCCTTGCAGACTATATAAAGAGTTGACTTTCCAGCTATTACATGGACAATGCCTGGAATGAATAAGCAATTATATGACATTGGTTATAACCATCAGGCATTTTACATTCATTTTTAAAATCTCCAAAATCATAAGATATGTATACAGCTTCCCCATAAACACACATATTTAAGTTTATTTAGTGCCCACAACCTCAAGAATAAAGTAGAGCATTTCAGGTACCATTTCTAAATCCAATTTTTAATATTTAGCATAATTTTTTTTAATAATCAATGAATTTCCAAGGATCCAATTTAGAAAAAAAAAATGTTCATTTTAAGCAATCATTATATCTTAGAAATATATATATAAAAAAATAGCATCTCTTTTTATTTCCTGGCTTTGGCAACTTAGGTTCTTTTATTATCTCTGCAAACATCCTTCAGAGACATCCATCCTTTGAGCTTACTACATTAGGATTTCCTTTATTAGTAACGAATATTTGTTAACACAAAAACAGTCCTATAACACTTGTTTCTTAGACCTTTCAGAGCAAAACTCTCTGGCTGAGACATGGGGCTGCTTATCTTGTACCCATCATGAGGCAAAACTGGTCCTCAAAAGCACTTTTTAAAAAATAGTGGCTATATTATAATAGACCCAGAGAGAGGGATGAAAGAGAAAAAAATAAGAGCTTATTTTAACACCTAAAATCTTGACCAAAATCAGTTCTACCAAGTAACTATCATATATTCATTTTTAGAAGTATTTGTCAAAAGCACAAATTACTAAGGCTTTACATAATCCTGGCTAGACAATTCTTCTCTACCTTTTTGTCATCTCAAAAACACAGTCTGACTGTAATGGTATGACACCCTCTCAGACAAGCCTTTCGGCATTAATATTTAAATCTTACCTATCCCTTGTGATTGGAATTCAGCCTCTATTCTCAAACAAAAACTAAATCAATGTTCTTAGAGTTCAAACTAGATCCCTAAACAGTTTGCCACTCTCTATGCACAGATAAGATAAACTTTCTTTGACCCAAGAGATGAAGTTGCCATGACGATCAGAGAGTCCACTTTCTATATTGATATTTTGCTGATGTAACAACAAATAGAACCAGATCCTAGTGCCGATAATGGTGATTAATTAATACTAATATTGATCCCTACAAGCAAGAGACAAGGCTATTAACTTGAAGCCTGAAAAGTCAATTGTTACCTGTGGCAGAGATACTAGGAGCTGATTTGGAAGCATAATAAACAAATGTGCTATCTTTATGCTAATACCTTTAAAGAGATAGTACTTTCTAGAATGCCAAATATTACCATGTCTCAGCTTATTAACTTAATTGCATTTCAGCCTTTAAAAATGTAACCTTATTGAATGATACATACTTACCCCTTTATCTATGGTGGAAACACATTCTCTGGTGACTGAAGTAGGGGACTTTTGTTGCTATTCATTTGGTCAGGGAATGAACTGATCATTTTACACAGCGCCAGGCGCTGAATTAGACAGGGTTTCAAAAATTCCTGCAGTGTTCTTCTGAAATGTCCTACTAATCCTTCAGAATTGGGAAAGAAACAAGAACTCCAAGGGAATATGACTTGGAGAATGAGAGCTCCAAAGCTAACATATTCACTCACAATTTTTAGCAAACAAAGATTGCATTGAAGAAAATATTCTTAAAAAAAAACTTTTTTATTCCAGAGACACCTAATTTTAGATTTTTCACACAATTTAGCCAAACACCAAAAAAACTGCTCTAAACAGTATCACTTCATCTAAAACTTGAATATACATTCTTTTGAAGGAAATTGAGAAGGCACCTTTTTGGAACATAAAACTTAATCACAGAATGTAGAATAAGTAAGATTATTTATTTAATACCTTTTAACCAAGTTACACATTGAAAAGGGGTTGTGATTTAAAATAATAATGTAAGTCCATTCTTGATTTACCTTGTTTATGGGGAAGGACAAAAATATCCATATTAGAAATCCATACATCTAGTCCCAAATCTGTCATTTTAGCAACACATTAGCTTCAATCTTGTTCTCTCAAAACTTTTTCCAGTGATAAAAACTAGAGGCAAAATGGACTAATTAGTTTGATTTCTTTGTTTTTACCATGTGAAGAAAGAGCTAATTTAGTGTTTAAATAGTCCTCAAACAGTAGAAATAATAGGGCTGAGGGAGGCCTTGAAGGGCGCATGGACAGGAGAACTCTGCTATCTTAACTGTGACACAGAGTTAATTTACACTACCATACAGGCAAAACATATATACATATGAGCTAGACAACTAACATAATCAATCAATATCTTAATTTACTCTCAAAATTAAAATTGATGTGTAAATCTTCGCATTAACCCTAAAATATAAAATAAATTTTAAATTAGCAGAATGTAAATATCAGAAGCTAATCGTTTAACTGCACCACTGTCTTGCATAACTTAATAGCACCAGCTTAAATAAAATAAGACAAGTCACATCATATTTTCTATGTCTACATTTAAATGGTTCAGGAAATATTTTAATTTGCAAAGACTTATTGGTACCTTGGAATGTCTAAAATGAACACTGATTTCTTATATGAAATTTAGAGAGATGCTTTACACTCCTTATAATTGAACTGATATACAATCACATTATTCTTAACATTTCTGGTTATAATTTATAGACGCATCCAAACTTCTTTGTCCACTTAAAATACTGAGACATATAATATTAAAACTCATAATTTTTCTTCCCGCATAATTTTATAAATGAACCACTTTAGAAAGCTACCAGAAGCGGAAAACACAAGAGTTGCTCTTTTAATTCCAAGTCATATCACAAAGTTTTAACCCTAAACTCTTTTATAGCAACTAGGGATATGAAAGGCTACCACATTTATATTTGCATTATGACTGCACTGAACTTAAAAAAAAACAAACCTGACTTCATGATCAATGGTCTTTAGAAGTAAACTTTCTTATATTCTCTTTAACTCTTAAAAACTAGGATTCACCTATTAGCCATTTCTTAACTTTCTTATTTTTAAAACATCTACTAAATATTCTTAGGTTTTTTTGAGAAAAATTCTATGTATTGATATATTTCAAATTAATAAAGAAATTAATTTTTAATATTACATTGGGTACCAATCTTTCTATTTTATTAACAAAACAGCTAGTACACATAATGTATTTTGCTTTAGTTCATGGCTAGTGTAAAAATAGATTTTCTGAAATGTAACTCAGTTAAAAAATGTAGAAAATAAAATCCCTAACATGAGATACAACATAAACCAAAAAGAAAGGCTTATCTTTTAATGTTATATTTAATTATTTTTTAAATCCAAAGAAGTGAATAATATGTTTCAAAGCAAAAAAATCTGTCTTAATATTTTGCAGATAAAAAAAAAAAAAAATCCTGGATATGAATGATCATTATATTTCAAATGTGCACAGCATACCCAAAGCCCTTTTTAAAAATAATAATATTAATGATAATACAGTAGTGAACTAACCCCAAAATTATGGATTTAATATTAATACATGAAACACTAAAGAAAAGAATCCTACACTAGAACAATGAAAAATAACCACAACCACCTCTTTGTATAACATAACTTTAAGGTTCTAAAGATGATCCATTAGAGCTTTTCACAGTTACAAATATCAAATAAATTTAATATGCAATACTCTCATTTAAAATAATCATTTTATAAATAAAGCATTTAATATTATCTACTTTTTAAAAAACAGCATAAAACATTCAAGAGACACTGCGCAAGTAAGGGATTCATACGGCCTGAAATTATTAGATCATCTCAAATAACAAAAAGGCAATGTATTCAATATGAAAGGATCCCAAGTTCTGCAAAAGTTCTTCTACAGAACTGCTAACAAGGTTATTCTTTACAGGGAACATTTTACTTTCAAGGTGTATATTCATTCCCAATATCTACTTCACTTAACAAAAAAAATTCTCTCTCTTCATTCTCCCTTTCTTTTTCCTTCACCACAAATTATTTGGCACATGATCCAGACTGAACATTCCTGTTCAACATGTTTGAAAACATCAAGCAATCTAAAAGTTTTAGGAAAACTATTCTTGAATGGTATCAAGAAGAGTGCCTTTTCTTCACGTTGGATAAAAACAAAGTATTTGAGTTTTTTCTCTTTCAAAGTCTACATTAACTACTAGCTGGCATTTGTAAAAAATGCATACATATATGTGTGTATGTATATATATGTATGTATATCTTTCCTGAACCCATAGCCAATACACTCAGTGAGACTGAAGTTGGGGACATATAGGGCAATAAACACATTACTAGAGACAACAGCTTGAAGAAGAAAATGACAGTAAAACTGCACATGTAACACAGTTACTAATCATAAAGAGATGCGTTGGTAAAAGAAAAAAAAATCATCATTTCTGTCATAAATTTTGCAGTGCAGCCCCAGAATGGAGAACAATCTGGGCAATTTATTGGCATATTGGCAGGAGGTGATAAGGCTAAAAACAACAACAGCGAGCAGCTGTG